>NC_092865.1:6150871-6224646 GCF_032062135.1 Pyxicephalus adspersus
AAATATTATTATTATTATTATTATTAATAAACAGGATTTATATAGCGCCAACATATTACGCAGCGCTGTACATTAAATAGAGGTTGGAAATGAAAGACTAATAGAGACAGTGATACAGGAGGAGAGGTATAGGTTTTATGTATTGTTAAGGTATTTGTAGTAGTATATATAAATATAGTATTCCAATAGTATAGTATACTACTAATACTAATATATATATATTAGTATACTCTAGATGCACTCTATATCCAGTGTGGGAGAATGGCATTATCATCATATCCAGTGGTTTGCCATGACTGTTTATGAGTTGTGTGTAGCACTGTGCTTCTCAACCAGGGTTTCCCCAGAGTTTGCTGGGCGTTCCTTGAGCAAAGAGCAGTTTGCACCTCTCAGGTCAGTTTAAGTGGCATTGATGATCTTTTTTGCTATCTATAAGGGTGAAATTCTTCCCAATGGCCAGCAATGTAAGAAGAATTTCTCCAACTGACACCACACTAATACACTGTGAGCTGTGGATATAGAAATTTTGGAAGGGGTTCCCTGAAGACCTGAAAATTATTTCAAGGGTTCCCCCATGTTAAAAATGGTTGAGAAACACTGGTGCAACAGAACTGTATTATGCTCACACCCAGTGGTCAGTCATGTTGGAGGTGTAGTGATTTTATACATACAGTGTAATAGAATTATATTACAATCACCTCCATTTATTGGGAATATAGGACATTTAATGTTCCATGGACAGAGTGTAGAAGACTTGTATTTTGATTTTGGCCAGTGGTCAGTCATGTTGGGGGTACAGTGTCCTATGTACAAAGCGGGGTTTCTTGACCGTTTTAACATAGGGGGAACCCTTTGACTTAAAGGTCCTTAGGTAACCCCTGCTATATTTACTATATCCACAGTACATAGTACTTTAGTGTGGTGTTCAGTAGGAAGAATGCCTCCTACAATATTGGTCATTGGGAAGAATGTCACCTTTACAGATAGCCAAAAAGATCATTGGCGTTAAAATGGCCAGAGAAAAATACATTATTCATTTCTCAAGGAACCCCTAGAAACCCCTGGAAAAACCCTAGGGCTCCTCAGTGGGGAACACTGGTTTAGAGTACAACAGAATTGTATTATGGTCATGTCCAGTGGTTGATCATGTTTGAAGTGTACTGTTCTATGCATAGAATCTAATAGAATTGTATTATGGTCATGTCCAATGGTTGGTCATGTTTGAGGTGTAGTTTACTATATTGAAGGTGTACTTTTTTATGTGTGCAGAGTAACAGAATTGTTTTATGTATTGAGATTCGTCATTCTGAAGGTATCACTCTCAACAGAACAACTTTACAATAATTCTCCCCGTGTTTGTGTGGGTTTTCTTCTTGTTACTCCATTTTCATCCCACATTCTAAAAACATGCAGTTAATTGGCTTCTGCTCAAAAACTTAGATTGCATTAATGACATATTACTATGATAGGGACATTAGATTGTAAGCCCCTTTGAGGGACAGCTAGTGACATGACTATAGACTTTGTACGGCGCTGTGTAATTAGTAGGCGCTTTATAAATACAAGTTATTAATAAGAGCTAATTATCTTATACAGGATAATGACCAAACTTTTTTGTTAGACTGCAGAAAAGCAAAAGAAAAGTCTTTGGAGTAGCCATTCCAAAATATGAGTTTAACTGAGTTTTGCTAATGTTTCTATGATCTGTAGTGTTTTCATTTGATTCCCCACAGCAATTAATATTAATTAGTAAATAAATAACCAGATTTGTGAAAAAAGGAAATTTGAATGGTAAGTTTGTGTATATATGCACCATTCAATTGAAATGTTTTTGTAATAAATTAAAGTTATGTTATTGTAGTTAGATGCTTCCCCGCTCCAGGCAGATCAATGATGATAATTGATTGCTTAGCAAGATTACTTTCAGAACTTTATGATTTTACCTTATCTATTAATTCCACATTGCAGTCTGGATGTGACAAAATAAGCTTGACGATTTCCACATTTCCTAGCTGGCAGGCGATTATTAAAGCGGATTCTCCATCTTCATCCTGCAAGTTTACATCTGCCCCACACTCCAGCAGAACTTTCACCATGTCAGACCTGCCGTGGCTAATCCCAAGCATTAGTGCTGTCTGTCCACCCTGAAAGAAAGATCCCAATATTAAGTTCTCACATGGTTTGCCGTATTTTACCTTCAAAATAATATTCATGGTTTCATTGTATATAGCTCGAGGAAGGAAACTAAGGAAGGTCCCAAAAGCCTCTGTAATTGCTTACATTCCAAACTATCTTTTTAGGTTAAAATATGCATCATGGGACCAGGAAAAAACAAGTATTAACACAGCATACATTACAGGATGTAAACACAATAAAACTGAACTATGGGATAAACAAATATTGTCTAAATTAAGAGGCATAGGGATCCTTACTTGACTTTTGCTGTGCTTTGTACATTTCTTTTTGACCTATGCACTAATTTAACATAATCCAGTATGTTTGTACAAGAGCAGCCTGCAATAAAGACCAGTTACTACTGCTTTCTTTCTTCATGCAGGGTGACTAGTCTTGCTTGGTCTTTTCCAGGGAGGAGTGAGAATGTCTCTGGCATTCTTGCAAAAATTTCCTCGCACTTCCAATGGTACCGCAAAATTTCGGTAAAAACCAATTTGGCGAAACCATCAGAAGAGGGAAAGGAGGATTCCCAGAGTTGCATTCTGCCCTGGAAATCTCAGTTTTGCGATCCCCAGGGCACTAGAGGTTAATTAACGGCCACGGCTGCAAACATTGATGAGCTCAGTGTGCAATCCCCGGAGGACTAGAGGATAATTAACCTCTAGTGCCCCCGGGATCGCACACTCTTCTCAATGAATGCAGCCACAGCTGCAATCATTTAGAAGATGCCAAGCAAAGGAGAACCTCCTGACATTGCAATATAAGTATCTCTTACAAATCATACATTTGTTACAGATACAAATGTATCATTTGTAAGAGATACTTATATTACAATTTCAGGAGGTTCTCCTGTGCTGGGCATCTTCCCAATGATTGCAGATGTGGCTGCATTCATTGAGAAGTGTGCGATCCCCAGGGCACTAGAGGTTAATTAACCTCTAGTGCCCGGGGATCGCAGATGATTTCTAGGGCTGCATGATCTTTCTGTTCAGCGAGAGCTCAACCTCTCGGCCAATCAGAAGGCCGTTCTCTCTTACATTTTCGGTAAGCGAGAAAGGCCCGATTCGCCATGAGATCGAACTTAATATTCTTGCTCGCTCATCCCTAGTCTTCTTTTCCATCTGACAATATGGGTTTTGAGCAGGCTCTCAATGGGCACTATTTATAAAATGGTGAACCTAATATTGCCTTAAACATTCCCTGGTGGGAATCAACTACTGCCATTGAAACACATGGACCTGGAAGTTTCCAACAAGGGAATGTTTAATTCCCTGTTTTATAAATAGAGCCCATCTGTTCACTAACAATGTAGGGCTACAGGTTCTGTTTTGCAGGAGATACCATTGGTGTCTGCTACCATAGCACACACCATCTTAAGCTATGTACACATGTCAGATGATTCTGACCCGACATAAACAATTGTGCTCGTCTAAGGCAAAAATCAGATATGTGTCCTCCATGGCAGATAAATTCACAACTGATTGGAAATAATGGCTATCCTAGATTGTAAGCTCTTTGGGGCAGGGTCCTCTCCTTCTCCTGTGTCACTGTCTGCCTCTGTCTGTCATCTGCAACCCCTATTTAATGTACAGTGCTGTTTAATACTGTTTTTGATTATTAATAATTAAAATATTATTATGATAAAATATGCATTTCAATGGAGAAAATCACAGCAGGGGGCCACTTGCTCTTTCTCCCCTCTCCATAGAACAAAATAGTGCCGTGTGTACAGTGCATGTTCATTCATCCACCACTTGAAATGATAAAGAAAGATCGTTTCCAGCAGCAATCATCTGATGTTCGTTGGCCATCTGTACAAGATGGGGCTGTGGGGGATTGCTCATCCAAAGGAGAAGCCTACAGGAGTGAGGGAAGGCAAACAAAATTGTTTTTATGTGTTCCTAGACCTCTGATCCCTGCATGTGCAACAGGAGTTATATTGTGCCAAAGTCCCACTTTACAAAATACAGGATCAGTCAGGTGGTGTTTGCAGAAAAGGAGAAAGTGATGTCTCTTCTGTAATAACCTGTCTGACCTGCTTGACTGCGCATGCGCATGTGCATGCGCAGCTCAGCGGTGGTTGCAGGGAAGCCTGACTTGCATGTGCCAGGGATGAATGAACTCCTACGCTTCTGCAAGGGAATATGGCCGAGGATCATCTCCATGAAGAAGAAAAGAAGGAAGATGGTGTTACCCTGCTATGGAACAGGGATAGGTGGGTTGTGCGGGTTTAGCACTGCTTTAAGCTTTAGAGCAAGAGAAGTTCAATGATGAGGTTTACATACATAGGGTGAGTGTATCATGATGACTGCCAGACATATTCAGAAAGCAGACAGCATTGACAGCCTATACATTTCTTTTACCAGTAGAACAAATCAATCTCTTGCTAACAAGAGAACATTTATAGATATAGCAGTTTATATATTTTAGGTAATGTGCCTGTCTATTGCACGGGATACTTCAAAAGACTTTTTCCACGGGTAATCAGAATATTGGATACAGGAAGGAACAATCGAGCAATCGTGAATTTATTCATATAAATGAGCTGCCAAAACAAGTACTCAGTGTCTGGGGAAGGAATTCATTTTGTACAATTACCATTTGTACTACAGCTGGAATAAAATAGGAAATTGTAGATCTGTGAATTATTCAAGCCTCAAAATATTCAAATCAACTTCTAGAGATAACTGTGTTTTTCAGCAATTTATTGTAATGGGGGAAATACAAGGGCAGTGATAAAGAATAGAAATAATGAAATATATACAGTTCTTAATATAACAAAACACTTACCAGAGGTTTATGTTTGTTTTAATAAAAACCTGTATTTATATTGTTATTTGCTATACTAAACTAAATATGCCATGGCATGCAGTGTATGCTGTAATTTAATTACACATGTTGGGTCTACAATACAGCATATCAAGGTAAATTTCCCCAATAGGGAACAGATGGCAAAAAATCAATACTCCTCTTCTGCTGCCTCTCTTGAAAGATCTCTTCATTGGCTTCCATTTCACCAGAAAATTCAAATCAAAATCATGTGCTTTTCCTTCAAATCCCTCCACAGTTACTTCCCCACTTATCTTTCTGGCATGATAGAAAAATACTCACCTAGCCACTCTCTTCGCTCCTCCAATGACCTACTAATGTTTTCCTCACTCATAACCTCATCACATGCACGGCTCAAAGACTTTTCTAGAGCTGCCCTTACTCTCCTCCTATTTGGCTTGCTCCTACTTTCTGCTAATTTAAAAGAGCCCTTAAAACCCAACGCTTCAACCTCACCTACCCGTCTTCTTCTGTCTCCTAAACAGTCACTACTCCCCACCATTACATTTCCCTATCCTCTTCGGGGCAGGGTCCTCTCCTCCTCCTGTGTCACTGTCTGTATCTGTCTGTCATTTGCAATCCCCATTTAATGTACAGCGTTGGGTAATATGTTGGTGCTATATAAATCCTTTTTATTAATATTAATGAAAAAAAAATCAATAAAATGAAAATCACAAAGGTTTTACCTAGTCATCATTAAATTATTAAGTTGTCCTACAAAATTAAATGAGGGGGCAAAAAAAAATGGCTTTCGAGATATTTTGAATTTCACATGTGCCATAACTATGGACATTTACCTGGGTATTTTTAACAAGCCATAGAAGAACTTTAAGTCATCTCTGAGCTTTCTAGCTGCTTTTATTGTGAAATATTTCCAATGAATATTCTTTAAGATCACAACAAAAACTCTGGAGACAGGTTCAGTTGGTTTCTAACAGCTTAGATACATCTGCTGGTTATTTACATTAGAGGGCTAGCCAGCCTAAAACTTAAAGTGAACCTAAACTAATATTTTTACCTTATAAAAAGGGTAGACAACCCTTTATATAAGGTAGCCCAGCCTTCTGAGGCTAAGGGGGGGATTGCTATAGGCGAAGAGTGTGGCGTAAGATTGGGGGACTGGCATCCGGCGCTGGTGCTGGACCAGGGCCTTACATAAAGTTTATCTAAAGCCAAAACTTTTTTGGCAAGTTGTGTTTGTTTATACATTGTTAAATCTCCTGTCAGTTTTAACGCAAACATTTTTCCTCACTACCTATTGTGTGGAGAAAACAATGACTGTGACAGCAAAATGTGGTGATTTCCCTAAAAAATGTTTGATAAGGAAAGCTTTCAGGCGGAAAGGTCAGATGATAAACAGGTAACCCATTGTTTTCAGATTCGGCACAAATTTATTAAACAGGTGCTAGTGAGAAAGAACGAATTTATGACAGATTTAAATATCCAGATTGAAGCAAGTTATAGTTAAGCTACGTACACACTTCCAATTATTATCGTTGGAAAACGAACGACGAACGATCCTGCACGATATCTACCAACGATCGTATAGCACCGATCCTGCACATACAGATAACGACACGATCGTTCGTAGATATTGTACACACAATAGATACGATCGTTTGAGCGATAGAGGAACTATGTGCACGACAGAAAGTGAACGAACGTTCGTTCATTACGCATGCTCAGACCATGGACGATCAACGAACGATCGTACACACAAACGATGGTCAACGATCGTCGTCCAATCCGATCCGCCGGTCCGGTCGTTCGTTTCCAACGACTTTCCTCGTTCGTCGGCGTCGTTGGTTACTTTTTTTACGAACGATTTTTGCCCAAGCGATCGTTCGTCGTTCGTTCGTCGTTCATTTTGAACGATAAAAATTGGAAGTGTGTACGCACCTTTAGAAAGTAAGGTCACATGGTTTTGCTATTATACAAATTACTAATTCATGGACAAAAATAATTCTTTTTCCACCTTGTTTTTTTTTCATTTATTATATTTCATTTATTATATATATTATATTTGTTGTCCTTTATATGTACCCCCTTTTTTTTCTTGTGATATTATCATTTATTGTTTTCTGCTATGTTCTAGTTGTTGTTCTATATCACAATGATTATCATACTTTTTGAAACCCACGAATGTGGACGATATAGTATGTTAGAAGACAATATTGTTCAGTTTTCAATGTTTTATTTTGTAATTAAATTCCAAAAAGATTTAAAACAAAATGTGTTGATTTCCTTCTTAGATTATTGTTACCACAAATGTTCTTATTAAAACCATCTGTTTTGGTGACATTAATATAAGTTGGATTTTCTATCACTGTTAGTTTTGGTTCTTGTGGTCACCAGGATAAATAGAAGGATGATCTTTATAGTGGGGACCTAGACAGCAATAGAGTGCTGAAGAAAGTTCTAACCCATTCCCGCTCTATCTTTATAAGGTTTTAGACTTCCTTTATAGAAATGCAATGAATATGTAGACATTTTATGTGTGATAATGTATTTGACATACCTGGGTAGCGGAGAGATTGACATTGCCAAGACTAAAAAGGGACTTCACAACTTGCATATCTTCATCTGTTTCTGCCGATGCTAAAGGGGTGAGCATCACGGGAGTGTATCCCGCCTTATTCTGGTGGTCCACATCACACACTCCTAGTATAAAGAAAGAAAGCTTTATGGTAATGTTTTCTTAATGTACTCATCACACCTTCCAAATGATGTTAGAGGTTAATACATTCTAAGTTACCCACGTTTAGCACAATCTACCTCCTGTATTTCCAGTTTCTATTAGAGTAGATATTGCTGTCCTGAAGAACTTACATTTAGCATGCACACAGACATGGCCAAGAAAAGTAGATACAAATAATAACATTGCAGCTAACAATAATGAATGCGTGGAAAGACGTCTCTCCATTCTCAAACCCTGCTCAATGAGCACTGCAATACATCTGATGGGTAAATGCAGCACATGCCATAAAAAAGAAAGATAAATACAGAGGTCAACCAAAATGTGTGATGCAAATGGACAAAATGCAGTTTTTTCTACTGGAAAATCATATATGACACAAGTTTTGTAGGTCATGCTTGAGTCAGTCCAAGATAATTTTGTATTTCCATACAAAGGGCTCATTTATCATGAAGTTCAGTTTATTTAGGTAAATAGTCCTGGTGCTCTGAAAATGTTATATATCCATATGCCCTCATGTAAATTCAAAGAACTAACAGAAATATGATGCTAAAGTTTGGGGCTATGCAAGAATGATTACAAAAAAAGAATGCACCATATATGTTTGCGATTTTTTTTATCCAATGGCAGTAAATGTTATACAGTAACACAAAGCATGGCTGCATGTTATTTCATAATAGTGTTTCTTTAAGTTCTCAGTTACAATTGCTTTCTTTGAAATACATTGACTTTCAAGGCAGGTGGTTGCATACAGCTGAGTACTTAGAGACTGAACAGAACAAGTTTCTAAACTTGGCCTCTCTGATCAATATCTGAAATATTGGTTTCCTTCTAAAACATGTCTTACTGTGTTTCACATTTTTCCTGCTGGCTTCCCCGGGGCCTCACTTTTCTTAAAAGCCCAGAAATGTTTCTAATATGCAAATACCAGTCCAGAGAGAAATGCACAATTGATAATACTTTAATGAACAAAACAATACTTATAAAGCTTATCTAAAGTCAAAAATGATAAAACATCTAGTGGTGGACTGGTCAAGTCTGTTTACTAATTCTCTATAAACATGAATGAAATGTACCTGTAATGCACAAGCAATGTTCTATTTAGATCCATGAGACGTCAATGCATAGATGTACCCACTCTGGAAGTAGATTTTTACCGGAAAGGAAGAGGAGACTGCAGAAGGATGCCGATATCAAAGGGGTAAGGAGGAAATTGTGATCATAGCCTAGTTATGGTGGCTACAGAGGGGGATGTAGGAGTTTCCATTGTAGGCTTCTATTGTAACAATCAAAATTTGATAAATCAACACATTAAACTCTATTCTTTTATCATAAAGATAAAAAGACTGGAATGTAAAAATCTAAAAAGCCTGAGAATGATTTGGTCACTGTAGCTGAAAAGAACTTTTTTTTATACTGTGAAGTGCAGAATCGTAGCTTTATTGTTTAAAAGATTTATTTAAATCATTGTCAAAATGATGCCTATGAAAAGTGTGAAATTGTCAAGCACTAAAGTTCTGGCCGGCAGGAATTAACTGTTCCTTCTAAAGAAAATTCTAAAGAAATCCACAAGTGTATGATACAAACACTGAGTGAAAAGTGCCATTCATCTTGAGAAAGTGGTAACTTTCAGAATGGAAATTCTATGATGGAAGGTACAAAGAATCAGTAAATGTTGGTTTAGAAATGGGCTGTGACACTACGACACATTCAGGGAAAGATGTTTTTGTAGCATTTTGAGCAAACTAGTGATCAGTTTTTTGAATGTTTAACAATGTTGAAGAAACATGATTACACTACTATGATCTGGAGGAGGAGATGAAGAAAGACAAGACTCAAAAGGTAGCAGCAAAATACAATAAATGTCTTTAAGAATTTGGTGTTTTAGTGCAGTGACCATACACTTTAGAGCACCATCTGACAGATTCCTGTTTCTAAATCTTTCAGTATCCATGACTAGACATCAACATTTTTTTGCAAAAGTTAAAGAGGTAGCGAGTTTGTTGAACTTTGGGGTGAATATGTGGAATAGCTTATACGAGGGGACACTGAAAAGTTCCTGGCTTTGCCCCCTACTAGATAAAATAGAAAAATGAGTATGGGGGCATATAGCAGCCTAATATTTTAGTATGTAACTATGCAAATATCAGGTCTTTGTGATTCCTAAAACTGTTTTTTCTTTTAGTGAGAAGCTGTGATGGCAGAGGCACAAGAAAGTTTCACGCCGTTGGAGTTATGGGCCATCATGAAGTTTTTGTTTCTCTAGTCAAGTCGGCAAGGGACATTCACACTGAGATGTCACAAACACTGGGGGAGAAGTGTCCTTCCTACAGCATTGTCATAACCTGCATATCTCATTTCAAGACTGGGCATTTCACCATTAAAGATGAGCCCCGCAGTGGGCGCCCCCCAACCTCAACTGACCTGGCAACTTGAGATGCTGTCCATGAGCTGATTATTGGGGACCGGCGAATATCCACAAAAAAGATAGCCCAGATACTTGACATCTCACGGGAGCGTGTTAGGTTTGTTGTCACCACTATCCTAGACATGCGCAAGCTTTCAGCGAAGTGGGTGCCGAAATGTTTGAACAGTGATCAGAAAAAGGAACGAGTTGAAGCATCCAAAGCTGTTTTGGCCCATTTTGAAGCTGCACAGGACTTTTTGGCTAGGTTAGTGAAGAGGATGAAACCTGGCTCCACATCTATGATCCTGAAACCAAGGAACAGTCAAAGGAATGGCACCACAGTGGGTCCCCGAGGCCGAAGAAGTTCCGAACCCAGAAATCAGCAAAAAATGTCATGGCTTTTGTTTTCTGGGACAAAGATGGTATTCTGTTGGTGGAATACCTACCTCAGGGCTCTAGTATCACCGGACAGTATTATACAAACCCCCAGGACCAGCTGAAGGAGGCAATTAAGACGAAACGCCGTGGAAAGTTGACCAAAGGGATCCTTTTTTTGCAGGACAATGCACCTGCGCACACATCCAATGTTGTGGCAGCCAAATTGAACACCCTGGGTTTTTCTAATTGGTCCACCTACTCTTCCTTCAGACTATTATCTGTTTCGGAATTTGAAGAAACACCTTAAGGGGCAACGTTTTGAGGACATTTCTGACGTCAAAGATTCTGCTGAGAGCTGGTTTGCGGCCCAACCAAAGGACTTTTATTTGAACGGTCTTTCTGGGCAAAGCCAGGAACTTCTCAGCACTCCCTTGTAAATTTATGACTCTAGGTTCTTCCTTTTTTGGTTGCACCTATAACTTTTTAGCACTCACTTTTAAAGGGGCCCAATATAAAATGGAAAGTGTATAGAACATTTGAAAAATAGATATTAGCAGTAATATTAGGTAGTAGTCAATGAGACTAGCAGTATAGCAAATGCTATAGTAAAATTTTAGAACTTGGAATTTAGCGTAAAGGATGGAGTAGAGTTTAGAATAAGGCTGATCATTCACAGGCCAAACTTGTAGTGCAATTGAATATCAACATTTTATCATATTGACCAATAATCAATTTTTGTTCACACCTTTACCGAGATTGATTAAGTAATAATATATTGATCAATTTGCATTATAAATCAGTTACATAGAATGAATACTAAAGAATCAACCATGAACTGCATTACAGTCTATAGTAGTAGGAGCGACGATTTTCAATTTACAGTCAACATTTATATCAAACTTATCGACTGAATCTAAAAACATAAAAGATAATTTGTGTATGGCTAATTTCAATTGATAAGAAAGTAACGGAATTCTGGCACTGAAATCAGAATTGTGTTGAATGAAGCCTTGGTCAAGTCATGGGCCTTCCAAAAACAAAGCAGTTGACTAGATTGACTGAAATTGATTCCAGTAGACAACACTACACAGGTGGTCTACCTTTTAATAAATTACTAAAGAATGTAAAGATTTGATATTCATCAGGGAGGTAAGATAAGATCCAACATTTTCAGCAAACCAAATGAACACATCTGCTTTGCATGAGTATAGCAAAAAAACCTCACTGAGTTAGCAGGCTGTATTTTAGTTTAAAATTTTATCATTTCAGTTGACAGTTGACTATTACAGCAACCCTTTTTGGGAAAAGACATGGCAAGATACTGCAAATTGCTGTTATTGTGATTTTATTTACCAAAACACTGCCATGCAGTTTTGAACTAGCCCGCAGTAGACCTGTTGGATAATTTATAAACTCATGCAGCCCTTTGCTCTATCTGAATTTGACATTCCTGACATACAGGATCGGCCATTGCAATAGCAGATGATGGCTACAGTTCTGTGTAGATTTCTGAGGGTGAATGGACGAATGGTTTTTCAATGTCTCTCCATGTATATATCCAGCAAACATGTCAAGGTTACTAAGCACATGATTAGAAGTAAAAAACAAGACTATTACCTATCAGTGAACACGTTTCCAGTTAAATCAGACATCTCTGTTGCAATTTTCTGCCTTGTTACCTGATCCGGCACAGATGTCAGCATGAGGGGTTCCTGCCGCTAGCAGACACTCCGTCATTACACTGAATCAGGCTAAATGCATCAATTACGGCTGACTGTTTATAAATGCTTAGTGGCAATAATGGGGGATAAATGCTGGATGTGATCATATGCAAACTATCACATTTCTTCCCTGCAAACTCCCTTTGTAAACATTGAACCATTTTGTATGTATATGTTAATTTTATGGCAAGTGTGAAATAAAACAGGAGTTTGTCCCTCATTTAATGCAGATCTATGTGAGTTACATTTCAATGCTATATTTTTACATATTCAGCTTTCTTGAAATTGACCCACAATTTCAAATTATATATGTAAATCAAATAAAGAATGTAAATATGGACCTATACTGCTGTCCCCCACCAAACAATGCTTTGATGAAGCAAAATCATCAATCATTTTGGTGGTTTGTTAGCTGACCCTCACAATAGACTTCTACACAGAAATGGGAGAGTTTAATCTACTAACCTTTTAACAGCTAATACTGGTATTTCAATTTTAATATTTGGGAGCACCTGTCCTGAAGTTCAGGTACTTCCTGGTTATAGGGTGACAACTGTCTTGCCAACAGCACTCTTGCATCTCTTGTAATGGCTGTACTGTGTACTGTTACCAAGCGGTGAACAGCGGAAGTCCAGTACAGAGTTTCATCATTTCTTGCCTTTTATATCTGCCCAGAGTTCAGCTTCTAAGTTCTAAGGCTGATGCACTGTGCATGGTTATTACACAGTGTGGTAATTGGTACCCCAATTATAATGAAAGAACCGCAAGACTTATTTTTTTGCCTGGCTTTATATGACTGACTAACCATTTTAACTACACTGTTGTAACTTAAATGTTCACTTTTAACCACATCGTAGATTGTAAGCTCCTTGCGACAGGGTCCTTTTCTCCTCCTGTGTCACTGTCTGTATCTGTCTGTCATTTGCAACCCCTATTTAGTGTACAGCACTGTGTAATATTTTGGTGCTCCACAACTACAGTTTATTAATAATAATATTAATAATACATTAAAAGGAAAGAAATTCTAGCACAGTGCCCCACTGGTTAGCACTGGGGCCTTTGCAGTGCTGGGTCCCAGGTTAGAATCCTGGCCAGGACACTATCTGCATGGACTTTGCAGGTTCACCCGGTATTTCTGTAGGTTCTCTCCCACATTCCAAAAACATGCAGTTAGGTTAATTGGCTTCCCCCCAAGTTGACCTTAGACTGTGACATATGACTAATGTAGGGACATTAGATTGTGAGCTCCTTTGAGTTAGTGACTTTGTAAAGTGCTGCGTAATATGTTGACACTGTATAAATACTGGATAATATTAATATTTCTCACCTGTGTCAAGTAGGAGCCTGACAATAGCAAAGTTGGAATGTGACACGCTGTAATGCAAAGCAGTATTCCCATTTTCGTCTGCAATGTTGACCACCATCTGCAGTAGTTGGGGGCTGATCGATCTGAACTCATCCAGATAAACAGATGCCAGATCTGGGGATGACGATTTCTGGCTTGAGACTCGGAACCACTCTTGGCAGACGGTGTACAGCGTTTGTCTCTACAACATTGCAAAAGTTATTATTAGTTACCCTCTCTGGCCAAATTGTGATGTCTAATGCTAAACAATTCTGAAATAACCACAAGCGAGAAATAACCACAGCACAGCATTCTAAGAGATTCAGCATCAATCAAATGTTTATTGCATCTGTGAAGCGTATCTCTCTGAGGCTTATTCAGATGTTTATATTGAAATTCCCTGCAGAGTTCAGCTAGAAGAGGTGTGAGGTGAGGTTGGATCAGAGATCTGGAGCACATGAGGGCCTTGGCTCTAAAGGATCATTATTCTTAATTTATACACTAAGCATAATGTAACTAAAGGCTCAGATAGTATCACTGCTAAATCATTGCCTCTTGAGCAATCAAATTAAAGGTAAACTCCAGTCTTCCCTACAGTTTTGCACAGTACTACAGACTTCTCTTTTGTACCTAAATGGCTTTCTCATATTTTACTGCACGCTAAGCTTCTCATACTGCATTAGAACCTGCAGCATATCAGAAAGAGAACATTCTATTGGAGGATGTCCAGTCTCATACACCCCTTTTCTTCCTTGGCCTGCCACCTTCATTCATTGAATTTCAGGTCTTTCAATATTGGAGGCTCAGTATCATATGTGGGTATTATCTAGAGCAGACGTATTGCAAATACTAATAACTTCCTCACTCACACGCACTGCTCCAAGACTTTTCTAGAGCTGCCCTGACTCTCTGGAATGGTCTTCCTCGTCCTATTCGGCTTGCTCCTACTTTCTGCTCATTTAAAAGAGCCCTTAAAATCCAACGCTTCAACCTCACCTACCCGTCTTCTTCTGTCTCCTAAACCCTCACTACTTCCCACCATTCCATATCCCTCTCCTATTGTGTAATACTTCCTTCCCCAACCTTTTAGATTGTAAGCTCTTCTGGGCAGGGTCCTCTTCTTCTCCTGTGTGAGTCTGTATCTGTCATTTGCAACCCCTATTTAATTTACAGCACTAAGTAATGTGTTGATGCTATATAAATCTTTTTTATTATATATAATAATAAATACAGTATTACAAACGTGCATATCTTCTTATAGTTGCATAAGTACCCCAAAAAGCCTGGTCACTGCTTGCATTAGAGCCTATGGGGTTTTGTGAGGTGTACTGAGCCAGGGGCCCTGATGCTTTCAGGAAGCTATGTATGGCACCCTCCCAGTGCAAGATGCATTACACTACAAGCGGGTAGTGATTGAAATGAAGATAAATGACACTATTTTACAGTGGCAGGTTTGCTTTAAACTGACTTTAGGGGTAACAGCAGTTCTCAGTGTGACTTACAAGATTACACTACCACAGATGACTGCACTTCTATCTCCATTATAAATATAATGAGTATTACCAGCATGAAAAGTGCTATTAATAGGAACTCTCCTTGCTAATCACATGAACTGCCAGACCAGTTACATCACTTCTTCTGTAAAGGGCAAACAAGTGAAACAGATCAAGAGAGGCTTTTCATTTACAGGCCTCAGTAGATGGGAGGATTAAAATGATGCTGAACTGATCATACATCTCAGTGAAGAGCACAATTACCAGCTACGACACAAATCGCAAATGTTCTTCCTCCTGTTTAGATAATTGAGCTTATTTAAAGAGAAACTTCATGCATTCCTAAAGTTTCTAGATTTATATCTTAAAGTGATCCACCCAAACCTGATCTCTGAGCAAATGATAACCCCGCTCCAATATGTTTCCCTTCCCGGTCACCTGATACTCTACTCTGGATTTTCTTCTCCATTTGCAAAGGACAAGGGGCGCTCTTTGCATCTGGAGGAAAATAAATGTATTCTGCGGATAAGGAAGGAATTCTTTACAGTATGAAATCGGCTCCCTCGGTGTTAGGAAATGCTCATCTGGCCGTCGGCTCCGTGCTGTGTGCCATCGCAATATAAAACACTGTTTTTTCTGTCCAGAGATTGGAGCAGCATTTGCAACAGACAGGAGAACTAAGATAGCAGCAGCCCCTGCTTCCCTTTAGCTGTGCAGTCTGATGGATTTATGGCATCCCCAGCATCCATTGGTAGGCTGTGCACTGCTTAAGGGGATTCTAGAGGCTGATAAGCTCATGACTCCTGCATCGTCAATGACTGCTGGGGCTTTATAGCTTCTCTGCTTCCAGTCTTCTGTGCCTGTTATAGCGTTTGCTGGGCTTACCTGTGTTGGAGTAACTTTTGAGTATTTCTCAGTTACTGATCTGTGCTTGTTCCTGACTATCCATTGAACTCAGCCTGGACCGACCTTTGCTTGTGACCGAGATTCTGTTTTTTGCCTTTCCCTTTGTACTTCGCTTGGTGGACTAATCTCCTGTGTTTTTGACCTCAGCTTGTTTTTGGATTCCCAGTCATTTTTTACTCTGTATCAGTGGGCTCCTGGTCAAGTGCCGATCTATCTCCAGACAACATCCCTTACGCACCAAGTCCTAGGGGCAACTGAGTGCTGGGAGACGCAACCAGTCTCCAGGGCTGCTATAGGTGAAGACTGCGGCTATAGATTGGGGGACTGGTGTCTGGGGAATACTGGTAGTGACCTGGGCCTTACACTCAGGAAGTAGTTTCAGCAAGTGCTATAGATTGCTTTACGAAAAAGCCGAATGATTTCTAGAACCACAGAATATAACTGGGGATTAAAGCTTTAAAGTAAAGACAGCAGAGACTGTTGATTAAGGGAACGTCTGATTGCCCCACATGGTTAGGAAGGAATTTTTTCCCCTGTTGGAGCAAATTGTACCAGAGTTTTTTTTTTGCCTTCCCCTGGGTCAACTATGTCCATAGGGTTTTATATCTGGCGTATGTTTATTTGCCTAGTGGTTGAACTTGATGGACTTTTTCAACCTAACAATGTAACTATGTATTTCTGTTTCTCAGAGGTCCTTTTTTTTGGATGTCCATGTTACAACAAATGACTCAAGATATGAACTCTTTAGGTTAAAGTCAAATAGATGCTGGATGCAGGAAAGCATATGGAATTCATGCTGGTAAATTGGCGCTCCACACAAGCTACAACCACCCTTCTATTGAGGAAGCCCTCTAGACATAGCAATGTAATATATAGGCAGCTGCAAATCAAGATCATGCAATCTTTCTGTTATCTTTAGCACTATGTACTTCTTCACTCTCTCCCTCCCTGAACTATACTGTACAGTACACAAACTGTAAAAGGTTAGATACTTCAACTGCCTACATTATCATTTGATGTATTACAAACCTGCATACATTTTTGCCTTTTCTTGCCTGTCAGAAAGTAAACTTTAATAGGAGTCTGGTTTCTACTGGCAATAGCTCAGCATAGGCAGCCGAAAAATAATGAAAAATGATTTTCAGTCTTTTTCAATGTACTTTACAACACTGCAATCTTGATGATGTGGAACATACAAATAACCAAAGCAACCCAATTTCCCTGCCCTGCAGCAACAGCAATCAAAGTTGAATTGTGATTGTAGAGAGTTTTCTACGCAGTCCTGTTATATTAGCCCTTTGGTATTTGTGTCCTTCTGCATGAGCAGGAAGTTTGTAGCCTTATGAGATTAATTATACTACAAATTCTATTAACAAGCTTTTGTCTTTAGCCTGCAACACAAGCAGCAAACGCAGCATTTTTTAATTAAAAATCCAATCGTTACACACTGCTGTGATCTCTAGCCGGGAGCAAAAGAAATAAAGGCTAAGAGATTGAATCGAGGGGAATGAGCAAGGAGGGGGTGCATCCATACCAGTTTGTTATCTGTGGTGGTCCTCAGTTCTGAGAGATGACTGCTGAGGATCTGACATTCACTGCGGAATGCATCACCCACCGAACACCTACAAAAACACAAGAGACATACATTTACCTAAATGTATAAGTGTATATTATACAGCTTTTATAAAGTGTAACTATGTTTAAAGTTGATGTAAAAACAAACCCTAAAATCATAAAAAAGTTCCATGAAAATATGCAATATCCTTGCATTATATATATTAACCTTGAGGCTATTCTAACCAGGGGAAATAGCTTGTGCCAAGGGCAGTGTTAGAAAGCACTTCACTTACCTTACCCCTCACTCCATGGTAAGTTAGTGCTCTCCTCTGATACCAAGGACAGCCCCTCTTGGTAATCTCATTTACAATGCTGGACTGCTGTTCTTGCATTGTATCTGATTTTGTCACAGTGCCTGCTACCGATAGAGCCAGAGGGACAGAGAGAGCACTTGTGGGATTCATCATTATATCTGCTACTGGGCTCGTCAAAAGTCAATACATACTTCCTTTTATTCTACTTCGTTCCAGGTATCATTCGGAGAGACTTGAGGCCATCAGTATATGACAACTTACAGTTTTTATAAGTGTATCATTCCCTTAATCATGGCTTGCAATTGACATTGGAGCAGCATTGCAAAATTGTCACTTGGCAAGAAGTGTTTCAGTCCCCGACTGCAGTTGAGCGCAAGTTTGGGAAGCTTTATGGCCGTCACACTGCTCTTACACAATTTACGCTATCCATTGCAAGTTTCTCAAACCAGGATCTGATCTTAACAAACCACGCAGCAGAAGGCCTGCTACTACCACCAGCGATGAAAACCCTAAACTCCTGGAGCAGGTGCTCACGCAAAGCCAGGGAAAGTCCATCCGGGGGGCTGCACTGGAACTCGATTCAGCGGATGCTTCAGAGAGTGATAAAGTTCTACCCGTACCAACTTCAGGTTGTTCAAAAACTTCAAGTGGAAGATTAGTAAGCTCATGTGCAAATGTATGAGTCACTCCTAAACCATTACCAAAATGACCCTCAGCTCTTGAAAAACTTATGGTGCAGCGACAAGTCTATCTTTCCTGAACATCAAGTTTCCTGATGAATCGGTCAAAGAGGTCCCCTTGAATGGACTCCGTACTTCCCCAACCTTACACCTTGTGTCTTTTTTTTTGTGGGGCTGTATCAAAAGCAAGATGTATACCACTAAGCCCTGTAACCGGTCACAGCCTGAGGAAAGAATTTGCACAGCCTGCAGCAAGGTCAGAGAAGAGATGCTGCAAAACATTGGAGAGGCTTGTGTGGCTGAAAGTTATTGAAAATGGAGGAGCTCATGCAAAGGTATACAACTAGTCTTCAGGGTGTTTGAACGTGATGGCAAGCCTAGCAAGTAAAGCTGCAATGACTGCTTTGTTGATGCTAAAAAAAAATGAATAAACTCAGTTTCTTGTGTAATTTTTAGGAATTCATTAAAAGTGTACAGTAACTTTTAGAACACCCTGCATATACACACTTTTTTTTTATTCAATGTTCAGGAGCTGCCAATCTTTGTACAGTTCTGTTTTCCTAACACTGCATCCAAGTTTCAGTCATTGGTATGTGAATTATATCACTGACAGATTCCAAAATACAACTTAATGGACCATAACTGTTGGTTTTCCTTGTTTCAACTGGACCGGGTGTTTGGTATAACAATCGCTCCCATCTGGTACTTCTACACTAATTGATTAGAGAAGACTGGGAACAATTACAGTAACATACTCTTGGCCATTATAGCATAAAGCAGCAATTCAGTAGATCACTGAGTACTATTTAGCATTTTTACCCATCAGAATAGTTCCATACCACTGCAGGTTTTATCACATGGTGAGAATACCTCCTGCACATTATACTTTAAAATTCTGTGTACCCAAAATGCAAATGTTAAAGATTATTGTGCAAGTTATTTTTACCTTTTCATATGCTGCTAGATTCCCGCTGGTAAATATCAATCAGAAAAGCATGTGTTGGAAGCATTTAGATAAAATATGGGTTCAAAAAAAGTAACAATTTATAAAAAAAATAAAAAAAGGACAGAAAAAATACCAATTCTACACCTCCATAAGATGTATGATAAAATATAAGAGAATGGTATGAATATGTTGCAGAATAACACAATAAATGCAATTCAAATAACTTGTACATTAGTGAATTGTCTGTAATGCTTTTCTTGTAGACCTTAGAATGTTGTCACAGAATTCCTAGTAGAAGTAATGTTTTTTTTCTAGCTCTAAAAGTCATCAGAACAAAAGAACACATTGAGTACTTGTCGCCATGTTCTTATATTACAGGCATGAGTAATGGGTCATCCCCCCAGCTGTGAAAAACCTACAAATCTTATGTCTGAAGGGCATCATGTTGAGCAAGTATTCACAAAACATTTGACAAGCTTCAGTCAGCTTTCACTTTTGTAACTACAGCTGGTCGGATTTAC
Organism: Pyxicephalus adspersus; assembly: GCF_032062135.1. Lineage (NCBI taxonomy): Eukaryota > Metazoa > Chordata > Amphibia > Anura > Pyxicephalidae > Pyxicephalus > Pyxicephalus adspersus. Next base: position 6,170,839 of record NC_092865.1, read on the forward strand.
AAACCTGTCACACTGCCCGGCTATGGAAAGTGACAGATTTATTTTCAGTTTCAGCTATTCAAATTCCTATGCTGCCTCTCTGCTTAAAGCTTGCCCTCTGGACAACAAATCAGCATCATTTCTGCTGATGTATTAGAGATGTGACCCTGAAATAAGGACAAAGCAATGTGGTCGTCCTGGTTGTGGTGTTTGTCAGAGGTTTGTGCACCACAAGAGTGGCTGAAAGTGTGTAAATCACATGAGATGCTGATGGTATGCAAACCACAAGAGTGACAGAACAAAATTATGTCTTATTTTGGCAAACTGTATTTATTTAAATAGAACCAATCAGGAATGGATAGCTGATATAACCTACATCTTTCATGATTGTTTCCAGCAAAAAATGAGTGACAGATGAATGTTCTGTTCCATGGAGACTCCTTGTACACACTTATCTCTCGTCTGAACTTCTGTAACCTCCTCCTCTCTGGTATTCCACTAACCTGACTCTATCCTCTACAATCTATTATAAATGCTGCAGCCAGACTTATCTATCCTTCCCACCTACCTACCCAATATACGGCCTACCCACCACTCCTCTTCTGCTGCCTCTTTGTAGTTTTCTTCATTGGCTTCCATTTCACCTTAGAATCAAAGTCAAGCTCCTGTGCTTTGCCTTGAAATCCCTCCACAGTTCTTGTCCCACTTACCTTTGTACCCTGATAGAAAAATACCCCCCTAGTTGCTCTTTTCACTCCACCAATGACCTACTAATGGCTTCCTCACTCATAACCTAATCACATGCACAGCTACAAGACTTTTCTAGAGCTGCCCCAACATTCTGGAATGGTCTTCCTCATCCTATTCAGCTTGCTTCTACTTTCTGCTCAGTTAAAAGATCACTCAAAACCCATCTTTTTAGACTCACCTACCCGTCTTCTTCTGTCTCCTACCATTCTATATCCCCCATCCTATTTTGCGTTAACTCCCCCCCCCCCCCCTCAGATTGTAAGTTCTTCGGGACAGGGTCCTCCCCACCTCCTGTGTCACTGTCTGTATCTGTCTGTTATTTGCAACCCCTATTTAATGTACAGCGCTGAGTAATATGTTGGCGCTAAATAAACCCTGTTTAATAATAAAAATAATAATGGAAAGGGGAGAACAAGTGAGTGGCACCCCTCTGTGCTCTCCACACTTTACTTGTATTGTCGTTCATTTTTGGTCATTCATGGATCCATCAAGACAGATCCATAAAAGACATTGGATGACCTCTGTACACAAATCGGATTCTCGCCCAAGATGAGCCGGACTGTATGCATCAGGTGTCTGACGTCTGCACATGTCATACGTCAGATACCAAGTGTGTTGTTATTCACTATAAAAGCAGAACTATCAGCCCATAGACAAGAATAGAAATTCAGATTATGCCCACTGAAGACTTGTTCTCTTTTAGCAGTTTGCATTGACTTTCAGTTTTAGACTTGACATGAACACAGCTTACATGCTCCGCATTTCTATGAAGATTTTCTATTGAAGATGAAGAAGAAAAGGATTTACTAGCTAAGATCAAACAAGGCTCTTGAGTTTTTTTTTTCTTTAAGAGTGGCCTTTCATGACCTTTTTTAACATGGGGAAACCCTCAAAATAATGCAACCTGCAGCAGAGCCAAACGGCAACAAACTACCGGGGCCGCATGCGGCTCTTGAGCCGCTGGTGGTGGCTCCCTTCCCTATTTACCCCAGCCGGCGTTAACACTTCTGTCGCCGGGGTAAATAGGGAGCATTCCCCTTCCTCTATATGCATTGCAGAGGAGAGGGATTTCCCTTCGGGGGGCATTCCTGGTGGGGGCAGAGCCATTTGCGGCGGGACTCAAGAGAGAGTCCAGCCTAGTGTGCTCCTGCCCACCCCTGAAACGCCCTAGTGACCAAAAAAGATTCCTAACCTCTGCCCTAGAGAAACCCTAGTTGATAACCCCCCACCCACCCCACACACTCCTATTGTGTGATACTTCTCCCACCTCTTAGACTTTAAGCTCTTCAGGGCAGGGTTCTCTCCTCCTTCTGTGTCACTTTCTGTATCTGTCTGTCATTTGCAATCCCTATGTAATGTACAGCTCTGTGTAATATGTTGGTGCTATATAAATACTGTTTTATTATTATTATTATAAATAATAATAATAATAATAATAATAATAAAATAAGCACTGTTTTAGATGTCTATTTGCTTTAAAATAAAGTAACCTTCTTTCTGTCTCTCTCCAAAGCAGTACCTTTTCTGCACCACAACATGTCACTCAACCTAGGTGACCAACAACATACTGGGCATCAAAGGGGACGCCGCCCCAGTGCCCTTCATTCATGATGGGATTATAAGAGAGAGGCATTGACGGTGCCCTTTTCTGCATAACTGAGGATGAAGAATTGATGAAAAGGACCCTGCAAATCATGTGAACAACCTTAAGACATTAAAAAGTAAGTAAATAAACAATAAAAAGAAAATAATATACAGACAGGGGGTCTGCAGGAAGTGTGGGGCTTGGACTGGAGTTCTCCTCTAAGGCTTTTATTGTATATATAACATAAAAACTCCTGTGCTGTTTGACTGGTAAAGAGTTAAATATTTCTGTGCATGTCTAACATGATTTTGGAAACATTTGACAATGATGTATATTATTTCAAAAGCGGCCATCCCTGATTTGGTTTATGAAACAGATCACATCTGGAAATGATTTTGCGAAGCAGAAAACGTGGAAATAATACAGCCGGGGCTGATATGTCAGTTAATGGCTTTACAAGAACAACAAGACTTCTCCTGAAACATGAAGACAAAGAAGAGTTCCATTCAGAAGCTATTCTGGAACCTAACCCAATTCTAAAATGCTAAAATATTTGCTGAACAGTCAAGTTTTTAGCAGCAGGAGGTAAGAGCACTGTGAAATGAAATCATTTTTAAGCCCCGGTACATTTTTGGGTGAATGGTGATTGGAGGGTTATGCAATGAGGACATTTAGGTGAATTAACTTTTGAGCAACTTTTGGAGTATTACAGAATTTTCAGAAGTCTTGGTCACCACATCATATAGAGTTTTAAATTACAAAATAAAAACCAGGATCACACGGTAACTGTAGTCATCTGGGACTGATTGGTCAATATCTGCCTATAAATGCCAAGGGTAAAGGGGGAGATTTTCCCTGTACTAACAGAGTTTTTCCCCCCATAAGTAAAAATTAAATAATATATATATAATTATTTCCCAAACATACACTTAAGAAGAGATTTTAGAACCATCTCATACGTTAAGGTCTAACACACAGTGTTTCTAGACCTTTTTAATATGGGGGAACCCTTGAAATAACTTTGAGGTCTTCAGGGAACCCCCTATAATTACTATATCCACAGCTCACTGTATAATAGTGTGGTGGTCAGTGGGAAGAATTCCTCTTACATTGCAGGCCATTGGGAAGGAAGAATATCAAAAATGTCATTGGGGTCACTAAAACTGATCTGAGGGGCACAAATTGCACATTGCCCTGGGTTTTGCCCTAGCAACCTCTGAAGGATACCTGGTATAGATCATACCTTCTCTGCTGTTGGGTCTCTGATCCCGTTGGTTCTGGGGATTCTTGTATATTCTCCTCTGGCTTCTCTGTTTCTGCAATAACTAGATTGTCTATCTGATTATTTTCAGCATCTTGTGTTGAGATTTCAGTCTTCTCAACTTCACCATCTTCATATTCCTCCGAGGAGCTGGAGTCCTCACTCGACGTTGTTTCATAACTAAAGACAACATAGTGGATTAAAAGTCAAATTACAATACAACAAGAATGTAAAAAACAGCACAATTCCTGCCTGCATATGAGTCATGTTTCTATCTGCTGTATACTGTATTTTCAAAACTGCCACATTTGCACCAGTTTTATTGTAGAAGTGACTGGAAAAACTAAAAAAGACCACGCAATTGAATGTTCAAAAAACATGCAGTTAGGTTAATTAGCTTCCATCCAAAATTGACCTTAGACTGTAATAAAGACAAATGACTATGGTGGGACATTAGATTGTGAGCTCCTTTGAGGGACAGCTAGTGACATACTATGGACTTTATACAATGTTGCACAATATGTCGGCGCTATATAAATACTGTGTAATATTAATAATGTAAAACAATAAAAAAAATCTGCATTAAAACATGTTTGTATCCAGCAATTGCAAATATTTTCCTTTTCATATTATAATGCAATCATTATGCATAATATAATTTTTTTTGTATTTCTTTTAGAGGTAATGTGTCCCTTTAACATTTTGGCCATGTTAGATCAGTTATTACATAACGTAAAGGTCTGCCAGTGTCCGGATTAATGTTTCATTGTATTACTTAATGGGCGCGGACATCCTGAATAATTATCTCCAGTGTCCCAAAATGGATCAGTGTCCTGAGCTCTCTTCTCCCTGTAGATTTTAAAGTAAATATAAAGCCAAAATAGTTTGCTTTTAATTTTTATTTTGGGTTGTGTAGGTGATCTAAAATCTCTGCCCTGTTCTTTTAACACGTAGGTTTTGTGACCTTTTAAGAAAACCTGTTACTTTAAAATAGACAAGGGAACTGGATTTCATAGTAATACAGCAAGGGCTAAGGCTTTATACACATGTCAGATGATTGTCGTCCGATAATCGGCTCAGGGCTCATATCGGACAAAAATCTGGCATGTGTACAGCGCTCGTCATTGATGGATCCGTCCTGGAGGATCCATGAATTATGAATGACAAAGGATCATAATAAAAGTGAAGGGGAGAAGGCGCAACCGGGTGCCGCTCCATCATTCTTCCCCCTCCCCGCTCCATAGAGCAGAATGGCGATGTATGTACAGCGCTCGTTCCCACATTGTGCACTCTTTTGTCGTTGGAAAGGATCGTGACAGATCCCTTCCAATGACAATTATTGCACGTGTAAGCCATCCAGGATTTCGTGCACTCTAATTCCAAAAAAAAAACAACTCCATGTTAAGAGACTTGGGCCTACTAATACGACCAACCTGTGGACATCTCCTAAAGGCAAAGGTTCAGCTGGTGGCAAATATGTTCACAAAATGCGTCCAAATGTCTCAGACAAAAAACACCAACTAGTTTCACAGAATCAGTAATTCCCATCATTCATCATGATTAGTTAAAAGTACAGAACACAGCAAGACCTCAGCATTTAATTAGATCAGTAGGGTCAGCTCATTAGCAAAAGACTCTGGACAATATCTCAAAGTCCTTCAAGCTGAAAGTTATAAATCACATCGTCAAAAAAAACTAGCTGGGTTATGTGTAAAGAAATACACTGCTTTAACTACTGTTCAATAAAAACTTATTTTTCCCCAGATACTAAAAAAAGAAAAAATTGAATTGCATGGTTAGCTGGGACAATTTTGTCTTTGAGACCTAAAACACTGGTGGCCTTTGTTCAGGATCACATTTCCTATGCAAGAAAATATATATTTTTTATAAATAAATATATATATATATATATATATATATATATTCCCTTTTAATTCCTTTGTTTCTCTTTTTCCCCCATTTTTAGAACACTTCCAGGTCCTGTCACTTTCACCCATGCAACATCTCCAAAATCCGCCCCAACCTGTCCCCAGAAACCACCAAACTCCTTGTACACTCTCGCCTCTGGACTACTGTAACCTCCTCCTCTCTGGTATTCCACTAACCCGACTCTCTCCTCTACAATCTATTATGAATGCTGCAACCAGACTCATCCATCCTTCCCACCGCTCCTCTTCCGCTACATCTCTTTGTAGTTCTCTTCATTGGCTTCCATTTCACCTTAGAATCAAATTCATCTCCTGTGCTTTGCCTTCAAATCCCTCCACAGTTCTGCAGAGTCCTCTCCTCCTCCTGTGTCACTGTTGTTTATGAAAAAAGCCCTTAATATTTTTGGAGATATGGATGTTTTTCCCAATTGTACCCCTCTATAGCTTTTCTCTGTTGTTACTTTTTGACCAAATGTCTTTTTGGTTCTGAACCTAAACTGAAAAAATATATTAAAATGACCCCAAACTAATATAGTTTCCTTTTAAACAGTTTAAACAAAAAAAAACAGCTTCTAAATATAATTGCTACACATGACAGTAATGGATACCCCAAAACAAAACTGATGAGTGTTAAATATTCATCAACACTTTATTGACGTCCCTGTGAACAATTTAATAACATGGGTTGGTAAAAAGGGCCCATATGGTACAGCCATTGTCTAATTTTTTTCTACCTGGCTCAGCCCTAGTAAGCAATCAATGGAAACTGAGTATCACTGTGCGTCTCCGATCTGATGCTTACCCACCATTGACCCCAACAAACTGGAGGTTCTTCTTAGCTCGAGCTTCTCCGCCTGAACTCGAGCGTCCACTATTCGTCTTTTTCTTCATTATTGACTTCAGGCTATTTAAGGGGGACGTTTCTGTATGAAAAATGTAGAGATTAATTAGCCGAATTATAAAGTTACAGATGATGGATATCTAAAATAGGTAACTTAGATAGGATATAGTGTACCATCAATTGGTTTTAAAGGTGACAGCGCTGCGTAATATGTTGGCGCTATATAAATCCTGTTTATTAATAATAATAATAATAATAATAAAGGTGCCCCCCTTTGAGTAAAAAATGGAAATGTGGGAAGAGGAAAAATAAGAGAGGGGGTTTGTTTAAGGGCCTATAGATATATTTGTATTAAGGTGGTCTCGTGGTCATCAAGTTATAGTAAGTACAAAATACACAGTGAAACATTCATAAATTATTATTATGCAGTATTTATGTAGCACCATCATATTATGCAGGGCTGTACAAAGTCCATAGTCATGTCACTAGCTGTCCACAATCTAATAACCCTACCATAGTCATTATTACAATCGAAGGCCAATTTTTGAGAGGGAGCCAAATAACCTAACTGCCTGTTTTTGGAATGTGGGAGGAAACGGGAGTACCCAGAGGAAACCCACGCAAACACAGGGAGAACCTACAAACTCCATGCAGATAGTGTCCTGGCTGAGATTCTAACCTAGAACCCAGCACTGCAAAGGCCAGAGCACTTACCTCTGAGCCTCCCTGCTGCCACATAAATCAAATTCCTACAATAAGCCATTTGTGCAGAAATCAAATATCTATATTTAGTGAATTAAAGATGGTCCAAAGTTGACCAGTAAGCATGGTCTTGCTAAACAAAGTCACTCCTAATTGTTTTTTATCAAGAACTTACACATTGAGTACACATAGCGTTTCTAGTCCTGACGCGTTTTGCCTCTTGGGCTTCCTCAGGGGTACTTGTGGAGACCGATATACACACTACATAATGAGCAGGATAAACAATTGTGAAACATAATCCATATTATAGTTCAAATACAAAGCCAAAACCAACTTTAAGGGTTTCTCATACAGTTTTGAGAAACCCATAAAGTTGGTTTCATTGTGTATTTTGTACCAGTAAAACTTTACTATAACTTGATGACAGCTAGACTACCTTGACACACATATCTATTGGCCCCCAAACAAAACCCTTCTCTTTCCTATCCTCTTCCTGGATATCTAAAATAGGCAACTAATGCAGAACAGTTTTCTGTTAGGTGTTTCTTAAATTCATCCTGAATAAAAGAAAAGGGAGCAGTTTATTTTGCAGCATCTATTGTGACTTTCATCCCTTAATGGAAGTTGCTGGCAAGTGCACTCTGCGTTTCTGCACAGCTGGGGATGACATTTGTCAGAATATACATAACACGAGAGGACGCAGAGTGCGGCAGGCAATTTCCCATGTACTGGGTGGGTGTATGATGTTTAATTTTAATGACAAAATGGAAATTATCTAATTGCCGCATACAAGCAAGGAGTTTGTCATAAAAAAAGGGAAATTCTTTTATTTATCAAACCAAGACCCCCAACACTAAACCAAAATACTCTGATCCCTAGATAGCCAAAAGGCATGGAATTCCATCATCTTTTACATGAAAAGCTTTTTCAAGCCAAAATCAAGTTAAAGGTCACATGAACCACCTGTACATTATAATTATGGGACTGATTTATTAAAGCTCTCCAAGGCTGCTGAGGATACATTTTCATCTGTTAATCTGGATGATCCAGCAAATCTGGAATGGACTTCTTAAAAGTCATTTGGTATTTGTTAGCAAATGTTTTCAGTCCTGGACCAGATCCATTCCAGGTTTCCTGAATCACCCAGCTTCACTGATGAAGTGTATCCTCTCCAGCCTCGGAGAGCTTTAATAAATCAGGGCCTATGTTTCCAATTAAAAATTTTGTTTATGTCAGCTAAATACATTCTGGGTGCATCAAAACAAAAGTTTATAGAAGTGTTTTTCCTGAGAAAGTAGTTATAGCCTGGGTAGAAAGACATGTCACCTGCCACTATGCTACAGAGATGGACCTTTGCTGTGTGGAAGCAGAGATCTTTCTGCAGAGGTCTGACATCACCTGCTGACCCCCAGCTGGAGCTCCGCAATCAGTAAAGATTTCTGTTTGAATAGCTCAGGTGGCTCAGTGGTTAGCACTCTAGCCTTTGCAGCACTGGGTTCTAGATTGGAATCTCGGCCAGGGCACTATCTGCATGGCGTTTTGCAGTTACTACCCGTGTTTGTATGGGTTTCCCCCTTTATTCCAAAAACATGCAGTTAGGGTAATGAGCTTCCCCCCAAAATTGACCTTAGACTGTAATAATGACATATGACTATAGTAGGGACATTAGATTGTGAGCCCCTTTGAGGGACAGCTGGTGACATGACTATTGACTTTGTTCAGCGGTGCGTAATATGTTAGTGCTATATAAATACTACGTAATAATAGCTCTAGCTCCAATGACTCTTGATAGTTATGTGAACGTTTAGCAAATCTATCATTTGAATTAAAATGGAGTAAAATATGCTTTTATGGGTATACTGTATAAAAGGGTGCAGTAGATGAGTTTGAGCCAATCCGGTTGTGCAGTCTTACAATAGTTCAGCTGTACTTCCGTCACAGTGTAATCCATAGCTTAAAATCTTACACTAATGTTTGCTTTAAACACACTGGCATGCCTGGCTTATCTGCTCATATCTGTAATGCAACTCCCTTAAGAGTGGAACTGCCAGGGTGGAAATATTTAACAAATAACTTTGGCTGTTGACCTGTCCGGTAGGATTTATGCGAGAAGATTAGTTGGAACTCCTTTTTGGACAGATTTATAAGAATTTATAGATTTCTATGTAATGATGATAGAAACAGGATAACCATGCACAAAAGTCATCATTTGCATTGGTAAACTTCATGATCACATGGCTACAAAATTGGTTTGTTAAAGGGATTTTATACTTTAAAAGGGAACTTCTGCTTAAAGGTAAACTTTAAAATTGTACTACTGAAAGACACACAATGGACGCAGCTCACAGGTTATCTTTTTTTTTACTGATCATCAATGTAAGCTGACCACTTACCACCAGATGAGCTTTCTCTTTTGACTACTGTAAAATTACCCATCTCAACTGAAAACCAATGTAAGGTGACCTTTTGCTACTGAATACTAAATCAATCTAGGAGGTGGGGGAAGTATCACACAAGAGGAGGGGCAAATGCATTGGTGGGTAAGTAGGGAGGCTTTTACGAGACAGATGAAGACGGGTATTGTGAAAAGATGGGTTTTGAGTGCTTTTTTAAATAAGCAGAAAGTAGGAGCAAGCAATAGGATGAGGAAGACCATTCCAGAGAGTCGGGGAAGCTCTAGAAAAGTCTTGGAGCCATGCATGTGATGAGGTTATGAGTGAGGAAGTCATTAGTAGGTCATTGGAGTGAACAGAGTGGCTAGGGGGGTGGGAAGGCTGTGTATGGGGCAGGTGGGTGGGAAGGCTGTGTATGGGGCAGGTGGGTGGGAAAGCTGTGTATGGGGCAGGTGGGTAGGAAGGCTGTGTATGAGGTAGGTGGGTGGGAAGGCTGTGTATGCGGTAGGTAGGTGGGAAGGCTGTGTATGGGGTAGGTAGGTGGGAAGGCTGTGTATAGGGTAGGTAGGTGGGAAGGCTGTGTATGGGGTAGGTAGGTGGGAAGGCTGTGTATAGGGTAGGTAGGTGGGAAGGCTGTTTATGGGGTAGGTAGGTGGGTAGGATGGATAAGTCTGGCTGCAGCATTCATAATGGTTTGTAGAGGAGAGAGTTGGGTTAGTGGAATACCAGAGAGGAGGAGGTTCCAGTAGTTGAGACAAGAGATTATAAGAGCGTGTACAAGGAGTTTGGTGGTCTCTGGGGACAAGTAGGGGTGGATTTTGGGGATGTTGGGCAGGTGAAAGTGACAGGATCTGGAAATGTTCTAAATATAGGGGGTAAATGAGAGGGGAGAATCAAAGGTGACACCACAGTTAGACATATATCAGGCAAAGATTTGGAATTTGAGAGGGGGATGATGATGGGTTCGGTTTTACCCAGGTTGAGTTTCAGGAATCGGTCAGACATCCATGATATGATGGCTGACAGGCAGCATGAAACCTTGTCCAGGACTGAGTAAGACAAGTCAGGGGTGGACAGACAGATTTGAGTGTCATCAGCATACAGATGGTAATTACTGAAAATAATGTTGTATTCTAGCACAAGGTTGTTAACCAATAATCTGCCTTGAATGCCAACTACTCAAATTTCTTATTGTTTTATGTTATTTTATCTACGTTATATAGATAACACTATAATGTGACATACATTGAAGCTGTAATACATAATATGATTGGCTTCCTAAAACATGAAAATTGTTTAAGGAGTTTTTCTAATATAAAAAGTCTAGAAAGACTATTTTATAGTCTTTTTTTATTTGCAATAGATTATGGGAATACTGTAAAATGCTTGAATTAAGGTTTATTGAGTTTAACAAAGTTATAAAGATTCCTGGGGTTACTTGTTGCCTGAAGTTGCAGAAGCAAATTGATTTCTTTCTTTCACATTTACATTATTTTATTTTGAGACTGTAATTTCTCTCTAGTGGTATAGTAGGTGAAATAGGATAATCCAGTTCTTCCATATAGACAGAGTAAAAAAAGAATGATTATCTTTAGAAGAAGTACCTTTCACAGTGTAGTACCTTGCTTCCGAGTTTTGTTCACTGCTTAAGCACCATAAGCCAATGCCGAATGTAGCTAATGTTCTACAAAGTTTTATAAGAACATACCTGCCTGGAACACAGTGTGAAGTCCCAAATTCTGACTCCTACAGATTCCTCTACAAGGATACAGGAAGGAAAACTCTATAAAAGGTTTTATAGGTTTCCATGTGCATTTTGCATTCCGCAAAAATGTAATATTAATGTGAGAAAACAAACAGCTGCATCATGATGACACGCATAGGCAGATAAAGTGATCATGGGACCCAAAATTCCAATTCTGATCAAATAATATAGTTACATTGGGCCTGAATTGAATACATTTTCATCAGTGAAGCTGGGTGATCCAGCAAACCTGGAAAATCCATACTAGGAAATCCATTCCAGGTTTGCCAGATCACTGATGAAAGTGCATTCTCCCCAGCCTTGGAGACCTTTCAGAAATCAGGCCCATTGCACCAATATTTTAGGGAATTTGCTTCCAAAAAAGGTGCAGTATATCCTAGGTTTTTTTTATGATACTTTTGAAGATCTTGCAGGTTGTATTTTGTATATTGCAGGTTGACAAACAGAGATCCAAAAGCATTGGTACAAGGCTTAAAGAAAAGAAGTAAACCCAAAAACTAGCCAAAACAAAAAATACACTTACCTTCAATCCTGCAAAGCAGTCAATATGTCTGGAGGGTTCTTCCATCGGGTCCCACGTCAGCCCGGTATCCGTCTTTGGGCCGGCACACTAGGCGCCACTATCTTCTCTCTGTTCTTCTGGGTTCTTCTTGCTATGTCACCCAACGCACGCATGAGATCGGGTGACATAGATGGAAAAAAAACTTGCCAATCTAACTGAGCCTGCAAGCAATTTTTTCCCCTTTTGGCATCTCGGGCATGCGCAAAAAGAGGCAGCCAAGAGCCTCTCGGATGCAAGACGTAGGTAACCCGGGAGGCTCTGTGCTCCCATTCATTCTCAACTGCCTAGGCGATCGAGAATTAGGGGTCGGCACCTTTTTTGTTTTTTTAAAAAAAAAGGGTGTTGCGCACAAGAAAAAACACAAACATAATTTTTACCTTACATAAAAGTGTTGTCTATCATTTTATGTAAAGTGAAAATTTTAGAGTTTAGGTATGCTTTAAGTCTAATAAGAATTGGGAGGGGTCATTAAAATTGTGGATGTATTACAGGCCCTAGATATTAAATATCTAGAAGCTAGGGCAGCATGGTGGCTCAGTGGTTAGCACTCTGGCCTTTGCAGTGCTAGGTCCCAAGTTCGAATCTCAGCCAGGGCACTATTTGCATGCAGTTTTCAGGTTCACGTGTTTGTGTGGGTTTCCTCCCACATTCCAAAAACATTTTAATTGCCCCGCCGAAAAAAAATAGTACTTAGACTGTATTAAAGACATATGACTATGTAAGGGACATTGTGAGCCCCTTTGAGGGACAGTTAGTGACATGCCTATGGAGTTTGTACAGCGCTGCATATGTTGGTGCTATACAAATACTGTGTAATAATATTAATGTTTGAAAGACCAATACCATTTTAACATAAAATAGAAGAGTAGGTGCCTCTTGCTTACCTCCTAGTTGGAGTTCGGTCTTCTCAGGCACTCTTGCTGGTGCTGCCTGAGAAGAATATACAGATGACAAGAGGTTAAGGGAATTAACCAGCTGATTCTGGATTGAACTTAGTTTGGAAGCTGGTTGCCTTATGGCGCTTGCCAGGTCTGGATATCCATGTTCCAGACACGTCCATTGCTCCTGCAGAAGATCCTGTATGCGTTTTACATACTGTCCAATAGAAGCATCTGTGGGTGCTTGACTGCTAGACGGGCATTGTTTGTTATCAACCAGAACTTCATACCCACAAGCGTTGTTGTCACACATTTGAAGCACATGGGTTTGGGAGTCTACCACCTCATGAACCGTATCACCTTCCACAGCATCAGTCTTTGTTACATTCTCTGTTTCCTTTTCACATTCGACAACCTTCTGATCCATCGGTACCTTTGTATCAGTCAATAAGTCTGATGTTTCACCAGCATGCTCAGATATTTTATTTCCATCTTTAGTCTCATCTGGAGAATGAGTCAGATCTGCTGGCACTACACCACATCCCACCGACCGAGTCACAACTAAAATATTAGCATAGGTGTTTTTGTCTAAACTTTCTTTCTTGTCCTCAATTTGGATTTCCTCCGTGTTAACTGCTGCATCTTTGTACTGTCTCTCTATGGATTGTCTTCTTGCATCTTCCATTGTTTCCATCATCTTTGTCAGATCTCCAATATACACATCCTTTGCCTTCAATTCAATGCTCTGTTTCTCAACAAGCACCCTCAGATTTTGCACCTCTCTGGTTCGGTCATCCAACTGCTCATTCAATTCTGCAACTTGCTGAGTGACATCTGAATACAGGGAGTTATTGAAATTGTTGACGATTGACTGATCATTAGCATCATGTATTCCATTTTTAATGTCCTCAGCTTTGCTCTTACTTTCAGAAATGGTCAATTCCACAGCTTCTTGCTCTTTTTTGGTCTTAACGGATTCAAGTTCAGAGTTTAATTCATTGTTTTCCTTCTCAAGTACAGATATCGTTTGTTTTAGCTCAGGGATAGTTTTCAACTGTTCTTCGAGATCCTTTATTCTCTTAAATGCAGCTACAATCTGCTCATCAGAATATTGGGAGCCTGTAGGATCTTTCATAAACTCCAGCCTGCTTTCACTGAAACTGCTTGTGGATTGTTGTGGTTTTGAGTACCGACTTTGGTCTGAAGAAGATGTGCTTTGTGGGAGGCTGGCTGGAAGGCTAGAAGCTCTGGCAAATTGGGGCCTATCTCTACAGCTGCTAAAGTCTTCAGGGGCCAAATCTCCCAAGGGTTTGTGAGCATCAAATATATTATCCTTCCTTCTATAATTTAGCTCATGCACGTATCTCAGACGTAAAGCAGAATCACTTCCAGAAAGTATTTCATCCTTGGGTCCAGCTCTGTGGCTACTGGGACTCCAGGTATTACTGGAACCAGATGAATAACTCTGTGAGCCATTGTCTGGAACACTAAAGTTTCGGGGAAGAGTGCTAAACTTGGACTGTTTAGCCCTTCTGTGGATGTGTATTCTCTTGATGGTATTACCCCTTTCGATATCATGCACATATTTCAAAAAGTCAAGGTCCAAGTGAAAGCCATAAGGGGTCTCTACAGAATAGGAAACACGATTTTCTTTCTGCTCCGTCTTTGATGAACCATTTTCTCCTATAGGGTAAAAGAACAGAAAAAAAAAACAGAAATTAAAATAAAACATACGTGAAAGCTTATTCACCTACCAGTATGTGGTTAGAGACTAGAACACCATAGGAAGATTTACTGTATATGTACAAAAAGTAAAACTACATGCAGATATCTCAATTAAAAATCAGGCACCCCAGTGTTAGAAGGCAAGAGTGCCTAACTTTCTATCTGCATTTTATAGTGTTATAGATTGTAGAATTTAGTTTCATTTTTAAAAACATCATATGTATTATTGAAAACAAATACTAACACTGGTATACCCCAACTGTATATCCTATTCCTTGTGTAAGCAAAGAGAAGAATAAATATCTGAATATTTACCCCAGTTGCCCACAGTACATGTGTACATCAAGAGCTGTAAATTAGGGATCAACTTTACACAACATTTTAATTGAAGCTTAACTAAGGCATGGTTGGTGTGGCACTATTATTCCCATTGACAGAAATGAGGGGGCACGTTTCCTCCCAGTGATAGCAATGACTAGTTCTAGCAACACCAACTTTAGGGCATTATTTATATGGTTTTAAAAAAGGTAGTCCTTCTAAATGAGGGACACTAAGGAGCCATGATGAAGCCATTGTGTGGCTACCAAGCCTCCACAAGGCAGCAGTTCCCAAAAAAGTATATATAGTAGAAGTTAGTCAGGTCCAACTGGACTTATTCTTGTAATGTTGAGAATATTTCACTGCCATCCAAGCTGCTTAGTCAGATTAGAACAGATAAAACTGTACAGTAACAAGTCTTTTTGAATGTGACTACTAGATATACGATGATCTGAATAAACAAGGACCTTCAGACATACCCTGTGCATCCTCCACCTTTTACCATTATCAACTTGTATTTATTACAAGTTACTAACTGTCCCTCAAAAACACTAACAATCTAATGTCACTACTATAGTCATATGTCATTAACACAATCCAAGGCCAATTTTGGAGGGAAGCCAATATACCTAACTGCATTTTTTTAGAATGTGGGAGAAAGTTGGACTGCTCAGAGGAAACCCACACAAACACAGAGAACATACAAATTTCTTGCTGATAATGTCCTGGTCAAGATTTGAACCTGTGACCTAGTGCTGCAAAGGCAACAGTACTAGCAACTTTAACAAGCCCTGATGAATGGAAAGCTTTAAGACCCCTAAATTAAGTTTGTTGTAATTAAATTTTATTCAGACTGTTACATATCTTTTGGACTCTGAAACAGTAATGTGGGGCTAATCCATTTCTTCTCTCCTGCCTTTGTAAAGCTAGGTCTCTGGTTCAAATCCTGGCCAGGATCCTATGTGCAAAAACTTTGCATGTTCTCCCTGTGTTTGTGTCTGTTTTCCTCCCATATCCAAAAACATACAGTTAGGTTAATTGGTTTCCCCTAAAAAAAAAATTGCCTTTAGACTGTGGTAATGACATATGACTATGGTGGGGACATTAAAATGTGAACCCCTTTTACGGACGGTTACTGACATGACTATGGAATCTGTACAGCGCTGCATAATATGTCAGCACTATATAAATGCAAAATAATAATAATATTACACTGTTTAATAGGGAATGTCTGATTGGTTGATTTAGATTACTGCATTTCATGCACGACAATGACTACAGTGCTGCACTCACCACTGACAAAATACAAATGCACCAGAATTCAGAGCATGCTGAGAACTTGCAGGACACTCACAAGGTTCAAATTATTTCTTTCTGTGTGAGTTATAATGTAATAAAAAAATTCACTTTAGCAATAAGTCTGTTCAGAATGATTAATTGGGATGAAGCATTAAAAAGACAATTTGTTTAACAAACTTTAATTAATCAAAGCCGGGTGGGCTACTAAATACTGAAGTGCAGAAGAATTAGATAAATAGATTTAATAAGCAACTGAAGAGCAAAATGCAGTTAATTTAGTTCTCTCACATTATTGCTTTTATACATGGCTAACACTAATTTCACATTCTTAGCATCTCTCAGGACTTGGTAGTTAAAGGAAATCTTGATACACAGCAATTATCTAATTAAAGTAATCTGTTCTTGTTAAGGGCCATTTTTGACTTGCGGAAGACCTCAGTTTTCTACCGCAGATTTAATCTCACTCTTGATCACTCACATTCACCAGAATGGGAGCGTTTGGGAACCACTTAATCCATGCTTTTGTATGCAGCTGCGGGTGTGATGGATTGCAGTGTGGTTCCTGAAAGCAACAAGCTGCTTCTGGCCGCACAGTTGATTTTCCTCCTCTGGAGGAAGAACAGCACCTCAAACGCGTTTAACCGCATAACAAAGGTAATTCATACAATGCAGACAGATTCTCATTAAAGAGGGCTGTATGCAGATATAGAGGGAGTAGATATAATGCAAGTCAGTGTAACTTAGAAATACTGTACACAGCAAACCAGACCACAACCTCTTCTCAACAAACCCCACCCAGCTCATATCATGCTCTACCCCGAGGATTTAAAGTTTACTTAATATTAGGTGGTTTTCATGCTCCTAATGGCTGCAGCTCAAACGTCCATAATTATGCACTATTTTCATATCAGAAACTATGCTTTAATGGCCATAGACCTCTTTTCTCAACAGGTAACCACAAGTTATAAAAGAAATTTTAACTTCTTCAAAACAAAGAAATCTTCTAGTGCTAGATCAGACTGTTCGGCCTCATTGACACAAGCGGCTAAGCTCACGTTTAACCATCGCTAAACCATTGCTTGCATTAGGAAAAACTTCAACAGTTGTAGCAGCATTTGTTAAGCTTCAGTTACCGCATGGTAAAAAAAACAAAAACCAGTTGCATGCAGGTGGTGAATGAATAGATATTGCCCAATACATTTTTCTAAACGACTTTTAAACTTTTTATTGACCTTTCTACTGTGTAGTCTAGATACAGCAGACAGAATCTCACCCATAATCCTTTAGTAAAGGAATCTGAGCATCTTGAAAGCCAAATAAGTACTGGATGAATGCTAAATAAACGCTGAACAAATGCCTAATCAACCTTGGTATACCATTCAAAGCTCCCATCATTATGGTGGCTCAAAAATAAGCTGCTGCTTGTGTGAATGAAGCCTAAAACACATTATCTGTTTTATTTATTTTATAATTTATTTTTATTAAGTCTAGGCTTATTTAAATTTGTAAGGAGGCAGGCAGAGTGAATTACTAGTGCTGACAACCATCCAGCACAGGACAAGCTGCCAAACTTCAAAAAAGCACCCACAGCTCTCATTACCTATTTTTAGAAAATGTTATCCATATAGCATTGGTGAAACCCAAATCATGGCTTTTATCGCTAGATTTGTCACCTTCGGGAAGATTTCTCCTTATTTCCTATCATGCCTCAGGACAGGATAACAGAATAACTTTTCCATAGGGCATGGGGCATTATTATTTTTTTTCCAATCTGGTGATATTCAAAACATTTGTCAGTTGTGTTTTGCTGTCCCCATTAGATTCTCTTCACTCTTATTTTGGTGATACAACAGGGAGTGAAAAATTAAGGGAAATGCCGCCAATTTGGTCAAAACAATTAGAAAAATTCATTTCCAGGTTCACTTTTAACAGCGCAACATCTCCAAAATCCACTCTGTCTTTTCATATTCATCTACCCGTCTTCTTCTGCCTCCTAAAGCCCCACTACTTCCCACCACTTCATATCTCCTTCCAATTGTGTGATACTTACCCCACCTCCTAGATTGTAAGCTCTTCGGGGCAGGGTCCTCTCTTTATCCTGTGTCACTGTGTTTGTCCGTCATTTGTTACCCCTATTTAATGTACAGTGCTGCGTAATATGCTGGTGCTCTATAAATCCTGTTTATTAATAAAAATAATAATACTATAATACAAATAAAATACAGTATTGTTTACTTCTGCTCTGGGACACGCCTTGAATTTATTATGCTGACCAGAAAGACCACAAATAAACTATTCTATATCTGATAAATAATATTTGAAAAGATGTCACAGAACAATGTTCCTCATGAGAGATATAAAAGAGGATTGAAGAAATATTATTGTACCTTGTTGTCTACAATATTTATGATAATGCATTTGAGTATTGCTATTTAGAATTCCGCATACAAATTGTACATGAGCTACTTTATTTCAAATGATATTGTTGTGTATCTGACCTTCATATTTTATTGATGTCAGCAAGGACATAAAGTAGGCCTAAGCCCAATCACTGAATTTGTTTATAACCCTGTGCTGTACATTTCACTATGGCTGTGCAACGCAATTCCTAAAAAAGCAATTGCGTTGCCAAGCATTACATTCAGCAGTTAAAGTGGACCTAAACTCAACATTTTCACTTTACATAAAAGGGTAGACAACACTTATGTGCAAAGAAAAAATGTTTTGTTTTTAGGGTGCAGCACCACCCTTTTCAGTCTTGATCGCTGGTGCAATCAAGACTGAATGGGAGTACATGGCCTCCCGGGAACCCTACGTCACCCATCCTGGAAGGCTCTGGCTCCTGCTGCGCATGCCTGATCTAGACTACATTAAGGGAAAAGAAATGCTGATCGCACGCATGCACATGCTCTCTTTTTTTTCCCCATTACAGCGGCTATGTCACCAATCTCACACCTGCGCAGTGACCTGGTTTATTAAAGCTCTCCAATACTGGAAATGATAGACTACTATGAGTGTACCAAGGTGATTAAGCAAACATTGAATGGATCTGGTCCAGAACTGAAAACATTTGCCAACTAATATGAAATTAATTTAACCTTCCTGGCAGTCCGATTTTATCAGTGCTTTTTAATGTCAAAGCGGTACATTTGACATTTAAAAATACTTATTTTAAAATTTCCCGCCAGGTCCTGCCCCCCAGTGCACCGCCACTGCGCACTCACATGTCCCATGCCCAGGTTTTTCCAAGATAATCTATCTTCTACAGTCATGAAGATCTTTAATAAATAAAGGCCATTGTGTTAACACAAAACCATTGTAGGTAAAAGAACTTATAGCAGACCTTAATGCACTTAAAGGGGATCACTACATTTTCAACATTATGTAAGGGTGTCTATCGTCACATATCACTGCTGCTATTTGCACATGTCCAAAATTAGGCATGCGTCATCAAGGGTTTTTTACAATTTGTAAAAAAATAAAATAAAAAGTAAACAAATGCTTGTTGTCATGCATTATCAGTGTGATCAGCGCTTGTTTTTTTATCATACATTTGGAGGAAGACATGTCGCCTGATCTCAGGCTTGCGCAGTGTGAGATAGGGAGATGTCATGAAGAACCGGGAAGAAAGAAGATGGAAGCCAAGACAGCGAAGGATTCACTGCACATGGTTTGAACACGGATTGTGGGCTTTTACCAAAATTTGGGTAAGCAAATAGTTTTTTTAATGAATGTTCCACTTTAATGTCAATTCAAAAAATGCTTTAAATATTTTTAAATATGCAGGCCTCATATAAAGAATAATGGATAATTCTGCCATGCAGGTCCTTTCCTGTTAAAGGGTGACAGTTCTCTCCCAGTTGTGCTGCTGGGCTATTACCCTACCACACACTTGGAGGACTCTGCATGTGGCTGTGGAGAAATGCACAAGTAAGGGGAAAGAAAAAAACACTATTTCTGGGAAAAAAAACTGAACAAATGTGTGATACACATTTGCAAGCTAAAATATTACCTACTATTGTAAATGAGCACGGTTCATTTTAAGTCCAGGTTTCAGGCAAGGAAGAAGAAGGAAATGAAACTAAAACCAAGGAAACATTTTATCAGTGTTATTTTTAATTACATAACAAACTTAAAACAAGAAACTAAAAGCACAACACGCCCTAGTGCCTCCATTTGTGCCAATCTGATTGTCAGAGAAAAAACACTGTAGCCATTTTAATCTTCCAAGTTTTAAAATGACATAAGTTTTCCGGGAATACAGGAAATATCCAAGGGATGAAATAATCAGAGCAAAAAAGAAAAATGATTCCCTTATCTAATGTCCTTTTTATTTATTTATTTATTTTTGTTTTTTTACAAAAGTAGAGTTAACGTTTAACCAACCCCTAAAAATAACTCTTCATGATCAGCAACTAGGGGCGCTCAAAGATTTGCCATTTGCCTACTTTGTGCTTAGTGCATTGGCATTTCCATCCCAAAAGTTGGAAGGTTTAACAATGTTATTGGGACTTGTGATAGGAATTACAACATGCTACAGTAATGGCCAAAAGTTTTGGCAGTGACACAAATGTGTTTTTCAAACTCTGCCGCCTTTGTATTTTTAGATTCATTTTTTACATTGTTCCTCATTAAACCATAGAAACATTATAAACATTTCATAAGCTCCATGGGGTTTTACGGACAAATGCATGACATTTCTGCAAAGAGAATAGATTTGCAGTGTTGACCTTCCTTCTTCTTTATAACTTCTGCAATTCACTGTAACATGCTAAGTATCAGCTTCTGGTCCAAATCTTGACTGATGGAAATGTATTCTTTCCTTGGAGTTATTCACAATTTGAGGGCTTCTGCTTGTCCATCTGCTTTTTGAGAATTGACCACAGATTCTCAAAGAGATAAGAATTTGGGAAGTTTCCTGACCATGGGTCCAAAAATTCAATGCTATGATCTCTGAGCCACTTTGATATCATATATGCCCTGTGACATGGTGCCCCATTATGCAGGAAAATACACAGATGATCACGAAATTGCAGCTAGACTGTTGGAGAAGTAACTCCTGGAGGACGTTGTATTACCATTCTTTATTCAAGGCAGTGTTCCTGGGCAGCATTGTGATTCCACTCCCTTGGATAAGAAGCAAGCCCACACATAGATTATCTAAGGATGCTTCACTGTTGGCATGACTCATGGTAGCATTCACATTTTCTTCCCCGGACAATCAACTTTCCAGATGTCCCAAATAGTGGGAAGGATTCATCAGAGAAAATAACTTTGCCCTAGTTTTCTGCTGTCCAACCCTTGTACTTCCTGCAAAATATCAGTCTGTTTTCGATATTTTTCTTTGCTGTCCTGCTTAACACAAGGCCGTTGTCCAAACGTCTTCCCCTGAATGGTACCCACCTGCTACCAATATTGAACAAGCTCCGCAGTGGTGTCATCGAAGTTCTGTAGCGGACTCATCAGGAGGAGACTGTCCTGGCTCTTGCTGGACATTCTTGGACATCCTGAAACCTTCAACTCAACCTTTATCACAACTCACCTTTTAAGTTCTTGAGGATCCAGGAAAATGTTCTTTCAGGTGCAATATTCTTAGCAGCAATGTCCTTGCATGGGAGACCATTTTAATGCAAAGTGAGTATGACTCCATGCGTTTTTATGGAGGTAACCATTGCTAACCCAAGACAATCATTTCAAGCACATCTGCTCTTCTTTTAACACAGTCAGACTTTTTTTGTTTTGTTCTGGTTTAAGCAGAACAGAGTTAAAAAAATAAAAATGTTTTGTTTGACATTTCGCTTTAAGAAATAATTTTGGGATCAAGGGTAAAAGGTTCAGGTAGACATGAGGCTAAAGCCCAGCTAGGTTTCAATATGAGCAAGGGCAAGGTAAGCATTTGGAAACGAAGGCTAAAATTCACACATTTGACCCTAAACTGCCCTCTACCTTGGCTGGTTACATGAAGCCAAAGGATTTTAATATGATTATATGATCATTATGCCGCCACCCCCTTAGGGATTAGAAGCATGGTATCCATTTTTCATAGCCTATTGGAGATTTGCAAAAAAATGGTGCTGATGGACTATTGTGTTCATTCACTATTGTGATGAAGAAAACCCCTGAATGTGATATGAATGGGCTAAAGGGATCATAGCAAAAAAAACATTAAAATGGTGCATAACTCACTTAGCATTTTTTACCAGTTTCAGCAGCTTTACAGTCATCATTCGTTCTCAGTACCAAGAGCAATGCATCAACACTACCATCATCCAGAACTACTTCAATTCTTGGTATAGCATTCACTACACATGCATACATGTATTTAAAAAAAAAACACTTATAGCAGGCCCAATAGAGTTCATTGAAGTTCAGAAGCAATATAGAGAAGGTTTAGTGAATATATTTCTTCAAGTTTATATTGTGTTGCTCTGTGTGGATGATTAGCAGCTATTTATAAACCACAAAAGACCAGACATAAGAAATTCTGCAAACCATGTCACGTATCTCTAA
Organism: Pyxicephalus adspersus; assembly: GCF_032062135.1. NCBI lineage: Eukaryota > Metazoa > Chordata > Amphibia > Anura > Pyxicephalidae > Pyxicephalus > Pyxicephalus adspersus. The sequence goes on from NC_092865.1 coordinate 6,193,335, forward strand.
AAATATTCCACTGCGAACTCATCATAAAGATCAGTATGTAAATGAGCAGAACCAAGAGTGAAGAATTTATTGTAAACACTAAAGCTAAATTAAGAACTCAGAATCTGTATGCTTATGGGTGTGTTTTTATACTAAGCACCAAGATAGTATTCCTGGTATGTGATGAATGCAACATTGAAAAATAACTGTTTACTTTATGGCAATGAAATGAAGTTTTGGTTTATATATTTAAAATTCATTTACAAAAAGCACTACGTGGATGCCACAGTACAAAAATATTTTGTCATCCAAGACAACCAGCCGTGATACGTCAGCATCTGCCCAACACTAAGGTATTTCTTTTAGGTGATATAGACTTTAATCCATGAAAAGTATGAAAGCCATCACCATGGTCTATTTGGGTTTTCCCGCTGGAATAGTTTAGGTAAGAGAATTGTATGAATCTGGACAGGGTCCTCTCCTCCTTCTGTGTCACTGTCTGTGTCTCTCCCTTGCAACCCCTATTTAAGGTACAGTGCTACGTAATATGTCAGCGCTATTTAAAAATTGTGTAATAATAAGAATCATATTCTGTATATTTAGATGATTGCCTGGAGTTCAGTTTAACTTTTTATGTGTACATAGTTTTGATCATTTTTTCTGTAAAAAAATGTTCATACCATTAGTAGTCTCCATATTTCAAGCTGAATTTCCAGAAGTATATTTACCAATCTTCATCCACAGAATGTTTTATCAAACCTAGAAGAAATAAAAAAAAAATATGTAAATAAATACCCATTCTGAAACAATTTCTTTTTTCTACTTTTCTATTTGTTACTACAGACAACCCTGGCACTTTCTATCAGGTCTGGTGTTAGCCACAACCAGGAAGACATAACATTGTGGTTGAACTATTAATATAGGAGTATAGGCTGTTCAGTTAGCAATAGGATATTACACTTAGCTTGGTAAATGGGATGATTATTTGCTGATTTCAGCCATCCAATCGTGTGCAAGGAAAATCCTGTTTTTTTCACATGCACCTGATTTTGTATACTTTGCAAAGTGAGTCTTCACTTGATTTACTTACCATAGGGATTTACCCTTGCAAGGTGATGACTCACCTTGCTAAATGCAACCCTGCAAGGTAATCAGCCCTATTGTGTTCATTTCTAATGTGCGCTAGAGCAATGACAGCTGAACTCTAAATGGATGCTGAAGGCAACAACATTTCTTCCCTCCACATTTTTAGACATTCTTACATTTGTTCCTGGAGAATCGATTGGCTTTGTTCTTGCTGACTGAGCCTGCATGACGCTTGTTTGTATGCAACCGTTATATTTTAGGAGCCAAGACTTCTAACACAATGAAGCATAAACACAGCCAATAGATACCAATTTGTCCTTAAAGCTTCCAGCTTCAAATCTTTTCCAACCAGATAAAAAAGCGCAATAAAATGCTCAACAGGTGCTCATTTGTATGTAGAAAATAAATAAAGCTGAGTAGGTAGAACAGCCTGTTCCAGTCGCAGTGCATTCGTTTTTGACATCCTGTCCGGGTTTATACAGCTTTCATTGAGTAGCTAAGCAGCCCCCACATGTCACACTGACTTCGGTGGGAAATGTGTCACCTCTGATGTATGCTGCAGAATAAATTAACAAAGTGAAGGAAATACATGTATAGAGGGCCAGCAAATACTTTACAATGCTTTACAAGTCGCTGAGGTTTGTTTGAGAGGAGCACGGTGTGCAAGATCAAAACCTGAATGACACAACCAAACAAACACTCTTAGACCCGCTAGCTGTATTGGGACCAGGATAGCACCAGTAAAAAATGAATGGTGGCTCAGTGGTTAGCACTCTGACCTTTGCAGCGCTTGGTCCCAATCTCGACTGGGACACTATCTGCATGGAGTTTGCAGGTTCTCCCCATGTTTGTGTGTGTTTCCTCCAGGTATTCCGGTTGGCCCTGATCAGCACCAGTCCTCACCAGACACCAGTCCCCCAATCTAACAACGCAATCTTCACCTTTAGCAAGCTCAGCCTCGGGAGAAAGGTTGCGTCTCCAGCACTCGGTTGCCCCCATGACTTAATGCGAAAAGGATGGTGTCTGGAGATAAACTGGCAGTAGATCTGGGGCCCACAGTCAAGCAGTACAAGAACTATCAGACAATCCAGAGTACAAAGCCAAAGTCATACACAGGTGATCACTTCACCAAACAGAGGGAGTAGGCAAAGGCAGAGGTCGGTCCAGGCTGAGTACAAACAAGTCGGAACAGGCAATGATCAGAAACAGAAAATCACAAGAGAATCTCTCCAGCACAGATAACCCCAGCTAAATGCTACAACAGGCACTGAAATCTGAGAGCACAGAGGCTATACGGACCCAGCAGTCCATGGCAGCATGGGATTGCTCAGGAACCATTCTGCTAATCAGCTGCAGCACAGCTCCAAATCCCCTTCAGCTGTGCAGTTTCAGTGCAGGGGATGCAGGGAGGAAAAAAACAGCTAAAGGGAAACAAGTTGCAGAGCACTAAATCCTAGAACTCCTCTGCTGCTGCATGTGCCGCCGGAGGGAATAGGCCGAGCGCACCGTACTGCATTGGGACAATACCCGGTATTGTCGACCCGAGGAGTGTCTCCTAACAGGGATAGGGAATGTCTCTTCTGCAATAGGAATTCTTACCTGCCTGTTTGCAATGCTCCCCGTCAAAGTATAGCTGAAATGCACATGCGCAGCTTTGCGTCAGATTCACAGATACCTGGCACATTCCCTAGCAGCTGTTGGGACTGAATAAACTCTGCATGCATGTGCAGGAATTACATCATCCCAGCAATGCCAATCAAGATGGTCAAGGATAAAAGAAAAAGAAGAAAAGAAGAATAGGACAGCAGTGCCCTGTGGCAGAACGATGACAAGTGAGAGCAATAAGGATATTGCAATCAGCCAGGTAAGGTTATTTTGTTTCAGAAAGAACAAGAACGTCCCATCTGCAGAAAAGGACTTGAGGATCACAACTTTTTTAATTGTACTTCTACTTTAATCAATATAAAGACTGGATGCAATATTTTGTTTATGAACAAACAAATGTAGAACAAAGGTGGGTGATTTATTCAAGAAAAACATTTATTAATATCTAATAACATGAAAAACAAACACTTTATAAAACACTGTTATCAGTTTCAGAAAACTGCAGACCTAATGATGATGTCCCATTTGTCCCTCCCTACCTTCTAGATCAGAGGTCGGCAAGCTCTGGCATTTTGGCCAGATAAGGCCTAGCCAGTAGTCTATTCTGACCTAACGCCCCCTAGTTTTTTCAATAGTCGATCCGGCCTTATTCCAGGAGGGGCAGAGGTTGGCAACCCGTGGCCCTGGGGCCACATGCGGCTCTTGAGCCTCCTTGTTGTGGCTCCCTTCGCTGCGGTAAGGGGACACTCCCTCTCCTCCATATGCATTGTGGGGGAGAGAGATTTCCCTTCAGGGGCGTTCCTGGTGGGGGGAGGAGCCATCAGCCCGGGACTTGAGAGACAGTCCCTCGCTGATAGGAGTCCCAGGTGCTTACACGGGGGACACGGGAACAGATTCAAAATCAGTAACAGAGAGCCAGGAAAATAAACGTAAAAGAAAGTTTAAAAGTAAGTTATATCAAGTAATGATGCATAATTTATCAGATGATAAATATATGATTAGTAACTAATCATATATTTATGAATATTTGCTAATTATATATTAATCATCTGATACATTTTTATTACTACACAGTACCTATGTAGCGCCATCATATTATGCAGTGCTGTACAAAGTGGATAGTCATGTCACTAACTGTCCCTCAAAGAGATTCACAATCTAATGTCCCTACCATAGTCATATGTCATTAATGTAGTCTAAGGTCAGTTTTTTTTGGGAAGCCAATGCAGATAGTGTCCTGGCTGAGATTCAAAACTGGGACCCAGCACTGCAAAGGCCAGAGTGCTAACCCTTGAGTCATTGATCTTGGGATAATGAATCATGATAAACATACATTTAAAAAATAAGTATATTATCATATGAATTTGATTAATTTGATCATGATCACAGTGAATTTTTTAAAAGAAACATTTTCTTTTAAACAAAATGAGTATTTTCTTGTCATTAAGTATATTATTGCACAAAGCACCTATAAAGTCCCATTTCAAGAAAAAAATGCTTTTGAATCTGTTCTAATATTGGTTAATAATTTATTTTTTTATTTATATATTTTTTTATTTATTATATATTTTTTAACTCCTCATCATTAGAACCTGATATTGAATCTGTTTCTAAGAATATTCAACACCATGTTTCCCATTGATCATACTGTATTTTTAAATAAAAAACCTTTCCTTGGACACCTTGTTTCTTCTGGCCTACTGTGCCTTCTTGAACTCCTGAAATGGCCTAGTAGTCCAAAAAGTTTGCTGACCCATGTTCTACATGCATAACTGTTCCTGCGGGTGGAACCTTTTCATCCTTCCCACTAAGTCTCCACTAGGGTCAGGAAAAAAATGGGCTCCCACAATGCAATATTTGCAAGTTTCACTCCTCTGTTCTTGCATGAGTTTTGTGGGTTTTTAGCATGAAACAGCCAATAATTTATACCTCCAAAAACTTGCTGTAATTATTTTTTAACAAAGGAAACTTTTCTTTTTGTGGCATTATTTGTATCTATTCTTAGCATTTTTTATTTTTTATTTTTTTGCAAAATCCCAACATTCTATGTCATTAATAAACAAGTTGCAAAACATAGTGACACATTTGGTAAATACTACAAAACAAAAAGCCCTTTTGCAGACTTTTTTACATAGGCCCCTACAACAACGCCAGGAATAATCACTGAGCCTTTGATACAAATGCACACAAAAGAGCAACAACACAACCTCAATGAACCATGAAACATTTACATAAGAACTACCTTATTTTCCTTGGAAGCTTGACACTGTATAAATAATATTGTGTATTTTAGATTTCAGCTGCACCTGTGTTGGAAAGCTATGTTTGATATCAGAGTCTAAGTTTCTGTAATACAGCTGAAAGGAGTAAAATGAATATTGATTAACTGTAGATACATAGGGGCTGATTTATTTAGGTTCTCCAAGGCTGGAGAGGATACACTTTCATCAGTAAAGCTGGGTATTCCAGCAAACCTGGAATAGATCTGATCCAAGATTCAAAACATTTGCATAGCAAATAGCAAATGACTTTGAAGAAATCCATTCCAGGTTTGCTGGATCGGCCAGCTTCACAGATGAAAGTGTATCCTCTCCAGCCATGGAGAGCTTTAATAAATCAGGTTCATTGTGTCAGTTTGCAATATAAAAACACAGAACATCAAATATTGGATATTCAGAGTTACCGCTACCTGCTGACAGATAAATAGATCATTAAAAATTAGCATAGCTTACATAATGAGCACACATAAAAGAGATTTAACAAGACGCAGCTGAAATGAGATGCAGTTTCTTGCCCCATGCGCTAACGAATACATAATCCATTCCAAAATGAGGAAAAGTGCTCATTAACACTATCGCAAAGCTCCCTATGCTCGAGGCTGTCTGCCTTCGCCTGCAATGCAGTCAGTTCAGGAGCAAGAAGGGAAGAAAATCTCCAGTGGGAGATATAGAAATCACATTATAGGGAAAATGAAATTGCCCTCTGATATTGAGATTCTCCTACCTGAATGGCTGGGAAAGATGATTTTTTTTCTTTTTGCCGTCACCATCACAGATACAGATGATACCATGGCAAGTCAATGTGTGTGTGGAGGGGACTGTGTACAAGAGCCTGTTATGTGTGTTCTCCCAATTAACAGGCTCTGTCAGGTGACCAGTGACCTTCAGAGCTAAACAAATAAAAGATTTTCTTTTTTGGAGAAAGTAATATACAGAGCTAATAGACACAGCTCACAAGCCCTGTGTGTATCTAGTACAGACACAAAACCCTGCTATTATTCTTTTTTTTAAAAACTGCAAGCTTTTATTTGACAAAAATACATTTTAATGAGGTACCTATGAATTATCTAGCTGCATTTGCATGTAAAGCATTAATTTTTCTCCAAACCTATATACCTTAATGAGTCCCATGATTCAATGGTAACTTTGTTCTGATATCGCATGAGCTATGCAGGTAATTAGCATGGAGTGGGTAGGTGCAGAGGCCCTTATTTATTAAAGCTCCCCAAGGCCGGAGAGGATACACTTTCACCAGTGAAGCCGGGTGATCCAGCAAAAGCTGGAATGGACTTTGGAAGTCATTAGATATTTGTTAGCAAATGTTTTCAGTCCTGGACCAGATCTATTTCAGGTTTACTGGATTACCCAGCTTTAATGATGAAAGTTTATCCTCTTCAGCCTTTGAGAGCTTTATTAAATCAGGGCCAGAGGATAGAGAAGAAATAGACTGAAGGCAAACAGGTCCAAGTAGCCTATGGGAGCACGGCCAGGATACCATGTTTGCAATAGCATGGGATTTTCAAAAGCAATTCAAAGTGAAGTTTTGCTATGTTATGGAGAAAAGCTAGAACTGTCGAATGTGGTAACTTTGACACAATCCACAGAACAAAATAAACAGTAACTTTTGCTGAACTTAATCCTAAATAAACCTTTGCAACCAGGCAAATTCTTTATTGCTGGACAAGCAATATCCCTTTTGCAATCAAATAAACATACTTGTCTGATCACAAGCTTTTAATTGCAATCACTTGTTCCATCACAGGAGCTGTCATCTTCCTCCTTCTACTCTTTGTTGTTGTTGTTTCTTCTTTGTTTCGATCTTTGACCATCTTGATTAAGATTGCTGGGATGATGTAACTCGCTACAGGGTAAGCTGGAATCCATCATGTATCCTGGCTTTCTACGCTAAGAAGTGTTTTGACAGATATGGACGGTGATCATGCTTACAGCCTCATGACTGTATATCTGTAACTAGGATCTAAGGCTCTGCTGCCCAAATTGTTAATATCAGTATTGTGTTGCTTACTGTTGTCCTTGCTGGAGGCCCTGGCATGAGAAAGAAAAGTCCTTCCTCTACCAAGATGGCTGCCACACAGGCAAATACAGTGCAGAACAAGGCCTGATAAGTCAGAAGTGGGGAAAACTGAGCAAGCCACTGGTGATTATTCTTTTGTCCTGTGGCTTTTAGAGTTGAATTTCTCAGTCACATGGAACTTTAGTTAAATTGTTAGTTGGGAATGTATCTATTAAAATGTATTTATTAAACAATGTATCTCGCTTAGCCAAGACGAGAGCCAAGACGAGAAGTTGTGAGGTCAGATACTGATGTTGAATGAGAAGACCTGGCTTGCAACTGCAGTTGCAGTTTATCCCAAAAGTGTTCAGTTGGGTTGAGATCAGTGCTGTGTGCAGGTCACATATGTTACTCTACACCAAACTCATAAATCCATGCCTTTATGGAACTACACAGGGGTAGAGTCATACTGGTTGGCAAACCACTGGAGAGCCCGGCTGCTGCATTGTGTGTGAGGGGCGCAGTCCAACTCTCCTACATGCCAGCACAGGCTATTTTAACTTTGCTAAAGCACCTGGCAGTAAAAAAGAAGCATATTTATCATGTACATGCAGCCTGACTAAATTACAGCAATAAATCACAAAGGTTCATTTGGGTTTTACCCTAAAATTCCAATCTGCATACATCAAATTCCCTCTCTGGACTTGGCACTGTAAAGTCGTGTAACAACCACAAACAGCAGGAACAAATGATACAAAAAAGAGATCAGAGATATAAATATTTTTATATTATTTTAAATATTCTCTTTAAAACACTTTTGTTCTGTTGTTGCTTAAAAAAATCCCAAAAAATAAAGATGGGAAAAGTTTTACAATTGTGTATGGAAAAAAAACTTGGCTTGTTTAATAATTAACTGCAGACACAGAGAATTCTACACAGTGTATTTATAATAGTACATTGTACAGACACAGAAAAAATCACCAGAGACAGCATGCCTGGCTTGAAGTAACCCCCCAAACATTAGTATGCTGAGAATATTATTCATGTTCGCAGCTAATGCCTTCAAAGTAATGCAGTGCAGATTTGGAGCTGCAGCCTGGCTGGAAGCTGTATTTTATCTTCAAAAGAAATTGGTATAAAATCTAAAATGGAAATATGGACTAAAAAAACCTTAACATACTTCAAATCATCTTTAACATGCTTTCACATTTGGGAGTTTTTAAACGGACCATTGTTAGCATGGTCTATGACCTAGAAACAGTGTAAATTTTGTAAGTCTTCCTGTTCCAATTTTATGAACTGTAGCTAAGATTTAGAGTGTAAATGTAAACTTTTTATGTTTGGATAATGCTTGAAAGTCTTAAAAGTGGAGCTTAAGTTTTTAAAATTTGCAATCAATTCTGCTTCTGTCAAAAATCGCTGAGTTGCACATGCCCATTGACCATCCCAGATTCTGCTGCAGCTACCGGGACAACATGATCTCCAGCACGCCTACGCGGAAGTTACATTACCCCTGCCCTGTCCAAGATGGGCAGAGGTTAAACAAGAAATTGAAGAAGGAAGAAGGAGGCAGCACCCATTATAGAAAGGGGGCCGGTGAGTGAATTTCATTCAGGCAGAAAATGATTTTGAAACAAAGGTCTAGTTCCACTTTAAAACGTATGTTGGAGGTCCCAGTATTAAAGGCCAGGGCCTCTAACTCACATTTGAGCCCCAAACAGGATGTCGACTCTCTTCTATAAGGAATAATTAGAGGAGAACATTCAATATCAATGTAAAATAACCATAGTACAGGCATACCATAGTAAAAGTAAAACAACCACAAACACATATTTGCCAAGTTTAAAAATAAAGTTTTTTTTTTTTAAATCCCCAGCAGTAGATTTAGTGTCAGTCAAACTATTAACACACCAGACTCCTGCAGCCAAAGGCAGGTCCCTGCACTGCGGTAAGGGTCCAGGGATTCCTAAGTGAGGTCATTTAATATTTTTCCAATGTGCTCCCACATACCTTTTCAATAGCACCTAGGAGCACTAAATTGACGAATAGAACTGATAGAAAGTAAAAGTAGGATTCTACTGGACAGGTTTCAGAGGAAATATGCCACATGGTGGAATTAAAAGGCACTTCCACAAAAATTAGACTTAGGACAAAAACATAATGATAATAAATAAAATAGGGGTCAGTGAAATAAAGAATGGAAGCATAGCCTGATAGCAAAAGTTACTTTAAATTAAATTAAAGTAAACCTGGCATAAACCTAGTTTAACTATTATAAAGAAAATACACACGTGCAATAATTGTCGTTGGAAACGAAGATTAAGGACCGATCATTCGACAACGCCAACGACAACGATAAACAAGGAATGTTCCGATCGTATCTAGTGTGTGTACATTATTGGTGGATTATATTTGAACGATCGTATTTGAACTGCCACAGAAAATGTGGCAGGCTCAATCCAATCCAATTGGAAGCAGGAGCTAATGCTATTGGCTAATATAGAGCCAACAGCATTGAAAGTGGGGCATATTCAAAATTGATTTTAAGTGAAGAATTCCATCTTCAGCTATCTCTGATTTTTTTGGATTTCTACTGAAGGTGACCTCCACATTTCACTATTTTTAACTAAAACTAGGTTTTAACTAAATTGCTCAGAATTTTTTACTTTAAGCCCTGCAGCTAAGTAGAAACCCATGTGCACAGAGCATCAGGAACACAATCTGGCCATTCCATTTTATTTTGAGATATTAAAGGTCAATAAATTTTGATTTGCTAGTGCTGCCACGGTAACAGGAAAACAACCGAAAATAAGGAAAATGTGGACAATCCTGACCACAGAGGAAACTTTGCCTCCACCCCTAGCAAATCCTGCTGAAGGAAGCTAGATACTAAGATGAAATAAAAATAATGGAGCATTACAATTGATTTGTATTGATCCAGTCCTAAAATATCAATGCATACATATAAGGAAAATCGTCTTGCTTGCAAACTTCTGTAACACCCGCAGGTTTAGTTCCTGCCTGGCACTGTATAGTAAAAGAAGGAGCAGCAGACTGATGAGATCATTTGCCTGTTACTCTGTTCTCCTCCTATCAAAGTATGTATCATAAGACTGACCAAAATGTTTTCTTAGGTAAAATAACAGCATTTTACTCTTATTTTACAAGATACAAAGTAGAGTGCAATAATAAAAGGTAACTAATCAGAATTCATCTTTTAATGATTGGATTTTTGTGAACAGATTCTTTATTCATTGCTTTATTGATTTGTCCTTGCTGGCAGTTTGCAGTAACCTGGTCGCCATTTAGCTTAGTGAGTGTTTTTTTTTATTTCTACAAACCTTTGTCTCTCCGCAAGCGTTACACACGCTTCAGATGTCCTTACAGAAATGTCTGAGGTCCGTTATTTTCCCCTGATCAGTACCGGGTCCTTTCCTCATTATGTTTGCACCTAGGTCCACATAAACATAACCTTACCAGTAACATAAACGCATATTTCATGACCCTGTCTGATTTTGACAAGTTCATTGTTTGTTCAGCTTGGAGCTCTTAGTAATGTCTGGCTGTGATCATTTGTTTTCATTCAGAACTTTGCAATCCTTCACCAGTATTTATCTGCACTCATTAGCGCTATGGCTCCTTACTCTGCACGCAACCTGAACTTTGTTGTTGCTCCCCCCTATTACCACCACCACCACCAGTAAATGTTGGATATAAGGCTTGCTTTGTATGTTAGGGTCTAATAGAAAGCAATACTAATTTTACTCCACATTCCCATGGTATTTGGAACTCTTCTTCCCGGTCCTAGATATGGGCAGATGCTCAATCATGCATGCAATGTCATGCAATGTCATCATGGACATTGCAAGGCCAATGGTTGCCACCAGTCCCTCTTAGTTTGTGATGGAAGAAAGGAAGGAGGCGACAGGACCAGATAAGAAGATTGGCTTTGGGTTAGAACCAGAACCAGCCCAAAAGAAACCTGCAAATAAACAATATACTTTGCATATTTAACCCCTCCTATTGTGTGATACCTCCCCCAATTTCTAGATTGTAAGCTCTTCGGGGAAGGGTCCTCTCCTCTTTCTGTGTCACTGTCTTTATCAATGTAATGTACAGCGCTGTGTAATATGTTGGCACTATATAAATCCTGTTTATTAATAATATGGAAGTGACTCAAACTTAATTTTTTTGCCCAGCGCAAACCTGTGCTTTAAAGCTTAAACCTGAAACTATGATTCCACAATGAAAAAATGGAAGCAGTCAGGATTTTTCTGCAAAAATACCTACCTTTGTGCTTGCAATCTTTTCTTTGAAGTACACTGAGATGTACGTGTGGGTAACCCAGTATTTAAGGCTGCCAGGAATGAATTTACTCCCACGTGCATCATTCAGCCTGGCCAATGAAAATGACCGGAGATCAGAAACAAAGAAGAAGACCTGATGAAGATGAAGGTGCCCGCAACAGAGTGAGGATTAGTTAGTACAATTAAAAAAATGTTTTATTGCATCACCAGGATGTATTGTGCTGATGTATTGTGGTTATCAGAATTTCTAGACAATATACTAGGAATACTTTTTTTTTGCAGGTTCACATCTGTAAAAATGAGAAATGGCCATTCTATGAAAAACAAAAATCAAAATCTTTTCACGTTTGCCTTTATTGTTATAAACTCTCGTCTTCAAAAAACAGTAATAGATTGTATTATTAGGGGGCCAAATTTTAAACAGTTTGATCTGACACACCCTAGGCATATAAATAATCCTTTTCAATGCACAAATGATGGAAAATTCCTCCAAAATATTCCTATAACTTTCTAAAACAGAGAATTCTCGCCTACCAGCCCTGGATAGTAATGGGCTAGTTGTTACTGAGCTAATGTCAGGGTAACTTTCTCTGACAAGTCTTGTCTTGACCATCTCACTCACATGGGGTGCCCATTTCAAACCCAAGACAGCATCATCAATTCACACTGAGTACTCAGGAAAGGAGGTGTCGAGCACGGAGTCAACTGCTGTCAAGCTACAGATCTTATACAAAACCTAAAGAAGAAAAGCCACACAGGTACAAATACCTGGATGAATTGGAAGTATAAATATATAATAATGGATTTGACATGTGACAAACCTGTTGCAAATATCAATGGAAATGTTTAAAGTTGTAGCATTATATGTCTTATCCTGCACCCGCCAATGTTAACACTAGGTGTTGGTGCTTCTCTATGCAATGAAGGTTGATTATTGATGGCAGATGGATCAGCAAGAGGCTGTGGTAATACCCCCATGTGATGCTGAGCCTCCATAATTGAAAAACCCAACATCCAGTTAAAAGGGGAAGGCCAGGGACAGTCAATTTGGGGAGGAAAAAGCTAGATAATGCTGGATGTCCACCAGCCAGGAAATGTGGCAGGCTCAATCCAACTTGCAGGAACTTCTAAAACATGAAAAGCTCACAGTGTGAAGGGAAATCAGAGTAAGAAATTTCAGAACAGATGAGGAGCCTGTACAACTGTGCAACACTGAAGGCTGAATCAGCTAAAAGAAGTATAGGTAGAGGCAGTCCAAAGACTAATTTTGCTCTTTTTTTTAGATTGTGATAGGGTATAGATGAGGTAAAGATGACCTAAACTCAATGTTTTTATTTTACATAAAACAGCAGCACCTCCCCTTTCTCTTTTGATTGACTCAACGATCAAGACTGAATGGGACCTCCTGGGATACTTACATCACACAACCTGGGAGGCTCTTGGCTGGTCCTTCTGCGCATGTCTGACATGTCTGACAAGGGTCATTTTCCTTCATTAAGGGGGAGGAGGTATCGATCTCAGGCATGCTCACTCTTTTTTATCGGGTGACATAGCAAGAAGAAGGAAGAAGAAGACCGATGATGGCAGTGAATAAGAACTCCAGGGCGGTGCCAGTCCGGATCAAGAAAAAGTCCTGCAAAGGATCTGCGGGATTAAAGGTAATTGTGATTTTTATTTTTTGGTTTAGTTTAACAAATCGGTAAGGTTTTTAGTTTATATTCTTTTGACCATTGACTACTAAACGTAGGAAGCAGTTTTCACCAGGACAGCAATAAAAAACTTGTCAAAAGTTCTAAATCTTCCTCGCTCTACTAAAAAATTGTAGACCTCAAGTGAGGGCAATTTCCCTAGAGGGGACACATACAGAAAAAAAACACAAACATACAGTCCCATGCTCTAACTTTGTGTTTCACAACCATGGTTTCTCCAGAGGTTGCTAGAAGTTCATTGAGCAATGAGAAGTTTGTGACTCTTAGGTCAGTTTGACTGACACCAGATAGAGGAATTCTTCCCACTGACCACCACACAACTATACTGTAAGCTGTGAATATAGTAGTTAGAGAAGGGGTTCCCTGAAGACCTTATTTCAAGTTATCTCAAGTTGAATGTTGTTTCAAGGGTTCCCCTATATTAAAAATGTCCAGAAACACTTTTCTAACCCTTTCACACTCAAAAATGTTTTAGCCTGGATTTTGACTTAAAATAAAATGAAACCAATTACACATGTACAGGACAACATGTAGTGGGCAGCTAATATTTTACCATTCATACAGACCAATTCTTCATCCTCAGGAGCTAATAAAAGCCCAGCCCTTCACAACATTGTATATATGCTTGCTTTGCCCATTTTCATTTCAGTCAAAGGACATCAAAGCTATGGTAAATATTGCAAAGGGTAGGGCTTATTGAGAATTATACAAAGCCCTTGAATGTTGGGGGTACCTTACATGAAGGGTCAAAAGGTACTATACAATACTGTAATATATATATATATATATATATATATATATATATGTATGTATATATACATATATATATTGTGACATGGCAAAAGGACTCATCTTGGAGGGAAGATATATTTCTCCTTGTTTCCTCTCCTGTGGGAGAGATTAACCAGCAACAGGTTTGCTGGGATTCCAGACCTTGGTTTTGCAGGTCACTCAGAAGTGTTCTGATCCAGGCCAGGGTTTGGTTTTGTCTGGCCATTAATTACTGCACAGCTGTGAGCAGCAGGTAACAAGGGAAGAAGAGGAAGGAAGCTCTCTGACCTGGGGCACAGGGAAGCTGCCTGTGAGAGCCATTGTTATACTACATGTGTGTTAAGGTTGCTGTAACGTTTGTGTTGAGTTGGCTGGGTTAGCCACCAACTGGTAGTGAGGAATCTGCCTGCTCTTTAGTTAGTGCCTGACCAGCTAGGATTTATTTTTGTTTTGTTTTATCTTATGCAACCTTTTAATAAAACTGACTGCGGGTCAGTTTCAACCTTATCTACTGTCTCCAGTGCGCTTCATACACCTCTCCTGCAGTCTGAGAGTACCTTTTACCCCAGTAAAGGTGATCCCACAAGAGTGGTATACCACTATATATATATATATATATATATTTATATATACATACATATACACATGGCTGAACATGTTGCCCCAAGTGCTGCACTGCACTTTGGGTAATTCATCACAGCGTTTTATGGACTGGCTAGGAGCCAGTCGCCAAATCACATGTGAGCTAGAATGACATGTCTTAAAATTTGAAGCCAATAGGTCCAATCTTTTTTACTGCCATCCAATTCTATACAACTCTGTTTCAAATTACAAAGCACCCTTGAAGTCTAATTTAAAGGGACAGCTGCTGTACTGCCTCAAAAAAATTGAGATTTATACCAGCCGATAAGTAAACTACGGTATATGCTCCAGAATTCCACCAGCTTGTTTTTAATTGCAGAGTGTAAATACACCAAAGGGGTAAGAACTAAATCCTTGCAGAACTGACTGTTTTTCTGCTGCAATTCCAGAAATAATTATGGCCTCTCTGGGAATATTTTTTTTTACTCCAAACAGGAAATCAGTGTAACGAGTTTGCAATATGGTAAATTGAGAAGGAACGCGCTTCCTACTCTAGAACTTTACAGTGCAATAAAGTGCGTCAAGTATTAACGATGGGCAGGGCAGTAATGCGTTTAGCAAATGACTGAGAACAATTAGAGAGAGTTTATGAATTGTTCGGTGTTATAATATAAGGTGTGGTATGCAGATGGGAAAAAAATGAAGCACAGTAAAAAAGTTTGTTAATACTTTATTTTAGCCACTCATGTTAGTACTGTAGAAACTGACTGTATGGTTATGGCTTGAAAAATGAATTGGATGTTTTTGGGTGCTTAAGTCATAACTAATTTCACACCACAAAAATAGCAGGAAAAATAAAAGACCTAAACTCAAAATTTTTACTTTACATAAAAGGGTAGACAACCCTTTTATTTACCGTAAAAATGTTATTTATTTATTTAGTTTTAAAAAAAAAAAGGGTGCAGCATCTCCCCTTTCTGTTTTGATTGCTGCAACGACTAAGACAGAATGGGAGTGCAAAGTCTCTCGGGATGCCTAGGTCACGCAATTTGGGAGGCTCTGGGCTGCCCCTTCTGCGCATGCCCTGATCTTCCTGAGCCCTTTCATCAATAGAAGAAAAAAAAATTGCGCATGCGTGAGATCGACAATCTTTTTTCCCTATCCACGTCACCCAATCTCGCGCCTGCACAGTGTGAGATCAAGTGATGCAGGAAGAAGAACCCGGAAGAAGAGAGAAGAAGATGTCAGTGCCTGTATCCAAAGACGGATACCGGGACAATGCAGGACCCAAACGAAGAAACCTCCCGACGGATAGATGGACGGATCTGAGGGATTAAAGGTAAGTGTGATTTTTTTATTTTGAGTTTAGTTATGCTTTAAGAACCAACTTCAGAACCTAAATCAGTCTACAAGGCATCATCCAACCAGTAAATGTGCTTTCTGACAACTAAGCATGACCAAAACTGAATTTTTCACTTCGCTGAAACTTGATTGACATTTTTTATATTTTGCTGAAGTTTTGGCATTACAGAAAATTACATTGCAATCAGTGCAGAAGAAAAAATTGAGGTTGTTTAGAATGGCATAATGATCTTTGAATAGCTGATGAGGATTGTATTTTGTGCCTTTTGGTTTATTTTTTTTCCTTTTTTCATGTTTTGCTCCTATTTAATTTATTCATAGAAAAAGGAGAGGAAAATAGTTACAACATAAACTGAGCAATAAATACAAAATAATAGGCCCTACCTATTCCAGCTAAAATCTTTTCCGGCACTGGTTGTTTCTGCTCAGTCCCCAAAGCTTTAATTGGGGCCTTACCCTCAGCATTTTCATACCCCTCTTTAGGTCAATGGGGACTTATCTTAAAGGTCAGAAAAGATTTTGGGCCACAGTAAACACCAAAAGAGGCCAGTGCTCACAGTCAGATGTAAGTAAGCACCTGTTGGGATTAGTCTGGGTTGGATTAGGTTAGCAGACGAGGGAGGTTGGGATTGTAGACTCCTTCTATAAACCTGAACCTGTCTGGTAATACAACATAATCCTGAAATTATAATCCATATGGATCCTTATGAAATATCCCCCAGCAATAATTTACCAGAATTGCTCTCTGTAAGCATGTGCGGCCAACATAGTATTACTTATAGGGTGTGAGAAATGGACCTTGGATAATCAGGTGTCATGGCAAGTAACTTCAAAGACTTCTGAGAAGGCCAAGGGATAAAAAAGAGGAGCTACCCATGCCAGAATAGGTTGGCACAATATAAGCAAGATCTAAAAATAGCATAGGATTCTTTTTTACTTAACACTCAGAAATCCTGTTTAACTGCCAGCATGCCTTATTTCCAGAATCCAAACTCAGAAATATGACTGTGCTTAGTTATAAGGAGTATATTCTATATTGAAAGTCATTTTGTGGAGTGCCTAAAATGAATACAGGCAGCAATTTCGCAGAACAGGATCAGAGTAGTCATTTGACAAACCAGGATCAGAGCTGGCTCCATTGGAATACAGATTTTTAGTGGCAGGTTAATAAATTTATGTTTTAGATTTGTGTAGTAGAAGGCAAGTTGAAACACATAATAGTTTTTATCTTCATTAGAATTCTACAAAAATTGATTCTCAGTGATGTAAAGCAAACATATCTCTGCAGACCAGATGCAAGCGACATCTTTGTTAGAGGATGGAGACTCAAACCCTAACACAGAACTAAAGATCCATTTTTACAAATGCTCAATCAGGCGATGTCCCATCTGCAATAATCTGTCTTACCTGCCTGATTGCTGGGAAAGATGAGCTGTGCATGCAATTCCAGCTTCTCTTGTATGAACTAGGGATAAATGGGTTACGATCCCAGCATGGCCAATCAAGATGGACGAAGATCGTCTCCTGGAGAAAAAAGGGAAAGTAGATGGTGGCACCCTGGCAAAAAAACCCAGTGTCCCTAAATTGTTGGGTGTAGTGTTGGATGGCAGGTATGTATCACCTCTGATGGGGCATTACTTGTGTTAAAGGCTCCAGGGAAAGAAGAATGGTCATGTAAGTAGGTTACTTAGGATGAAAACCAGATTCTTTAGGGCCCTGGAGCCGGCCAAAGAAAGTGAAGGGTGAGTTCCTTGGCCCAACCCTGATTTGGGGATATGTAAACCTGCATGATGTGATCAGAGAGGCTGAAAAGAAAGCCAATGGATTCCAGGTATGAGATGGGAGCAGAGCTCTAGGAAAGCCAGCGTCCAAACAACATTACAAAACTGTTAACAGTGCGGGCATAGTGCATGTTAGACAGGGCACCCAGTGAGATAGCCAGTTGCCCAGGCAGGCTACTATTAATTGTTTTTGTTGTAAAACTCTCAAGAGTGTGCTGTAACATCTGGCTAAATAAACAATAACTGCAGTTATTTTGGACATTTGCTGTCTGTTGCCTCTTATCTGCCCTGCAAGCATCCAGTTACCACGAGCAACCCCCCTGTGATATCTCACACTAGATACAGGAGTTGCATGGGTTTAGTTTTGCTTTAAGTACCCCCGCTTGTGCAGCCTGCCATGTAAAAGACTAATGTTTTGCCCCTTACCACTGTGCAACCCTGCTTGGTATGGTTAAGTTCCATGGCTGAGTCCTCTTTCTACTGTGCACCATGATTCAGTCATTTCTATGGGTGGGCTGTATTTCACTGGATTAAGGCTAATTAATATTAA
The DNA here is from genome assembly GCF_032062135.1 of Pyxicephalus adspersus. NCBI lineage: Eukaryota > Metazoa > Chordata > Amphibia > Anura > Pyxicephalidae > Pyxicephalus > Pyxicephalus adspersus. The sequence goes on from NC_092865.1 coordinate 6,211,360, forward strand.
ATTAACTGACCAATACCAAGAGTGGGAATTGTGTCCTAGGCATCCAAACATTATGACCTCAGAACAGGGTTGAAGGAAACATATACAAAGATTACAAAGCTATCATTGCTACCAATTGTCTCCCTGTGATAAGAAGCAGCTGAACTGGACCCTGGTGGAAGAATCACCAAGTGTTATTGAAAACAACAGATTGGAAAACTTACAATGACTTTGTATGTATGCAAGTGAATTCATAAATGTACAATTTTAGTGATTGGGTTTTCATCCACATTACCATTCATTATAGTTCCCCTTTATGGGAATAAACTAGATGAAGTTCTTCTATCTATTATGGAACGCCTACGGGCTTGAACTTCTTAAAATGCAAATTTTAGCTGTATTTCCTCAGGGAACAGGCAGGAGGAAGAATATACCATTAACTGTACTTCATGGTAGTTATGAAAACCCTATTGAGAAGTACAAGTCCTGCTTTCCAGTACTGTTGCTGCATCAACATTTTAGACATGAAAGAGGTGCTAATTACTCTGTAACACATCTAATTCCACCTCATAAAGGCGATGAATCAAATTTGCTTCATATTTTGAATAAATGAACATGGCAGATGGCGGCTTCTAGATCAGCTCATTTACATTATTTTTTCATGTCATGCTAACCCTCTGTTTTCCTAATCATTAGAAAGGTTATCTTGATATACAAAGGTGATTTTGATATACACTGATCGTCGAAGATATTAAAGCAAATTTATGCCTATTATCCTAAAGCAGAACTAAACTGAAAATTAAAAAAAAACACACTTACTTAATCCTGCAGATCTATCGATGATGCTGTTCCTTCTCTCAATCCTGCCCCACATCGTCCTAGAATTCCTCTTCGCCCTGGCACAAGTGAAGTGCCAGGCGACGCCATCTTCGATCTTCTCTTCCATCTTCCTCTTATGTTTTTGCTCCGTCACCCCAATCTTGCACTGCGCAGGAGTGAGATCGGGTTATGTAGTCCACTGTACAGGGTAAAAAAAAGAGCCGAACTCACTGTGTATGCGTGAGATCGGCATCTTTTTCCCCTTAGTTAAAAAAAGCCCCTTCTGCGCGCATGCCCGAAATCAGGCATGCGTAGAAGGAGCAGCCTCCCTGGATGCGTGACGTAGATATCTCAGGAGGCTCTGCGCTCCAATTCAGGCTTTATTTTTATTATTATAGGCAATTTAAACTAAACGGGGTGGTGCTGCACCCTTTATTTTTTTTTAAAAAATGGTTGTCTACCCTTTTACGTAAAGTGAAAATATTGAGTTTAGATCTGCTTTCAATATTATTCTCCTTACCTTCTGATAATATGCTATCGTGGGTCCTTCTTTTGCTATGGCATTGCCTGTGGGCATTCCATATTGCTGGACAGACTAACTCCTAAAGCAGACCTAACACCAAATTATCTTTTTTTTTTTTTTTAAACATCTTTTTTTTTTTTTTTTTATCAAATATTGACCCTCTTTTTTTTCCATTTACAGCAGACTACATCACCCGATCTCACTCCTACGCAGTGCAAGATTGGGTGACATAGCCAGAAAAAGAAAGAAGACAGATGATGATGGCGGCGCCCAACACTCCCTCTGCACCCTGGGTGCAGAAGTGGATTTCAGCACAGCGCGGGACCCAAGGAAAGCTCCAGAGGGATTGGCGGCTCTGCAGAAGTAAAGGTAGGTATGATTTTGTTTTCTTAGGTTTAGTTCTACTTTGACCAAGTTGCATCATGGAGCTCCAACTCCTCCTTGGCTACCAATAAGGTGCAAAAACTGTAATTCAGCTGAAATTTAGTTTGGTTCTGCTTTAAAATTAACTGTTTGTCCAGTTCTATGCAGAAGTACTATAACCCCAGACCATTGTGATGATTGACCCATAGGGTGAAGGTCCATAGATGCTTGGGACAGAATCATCTTATGTCTGTGAGCACCCTTTCAGCATTCAGGGGCTTGTTTTGCAAATCCAAGTTGCAAATCCTTGCTCTAAATAAAGAAGTGGTCTTTTGTCTGAGTACACATCCGAAAGCGATTGCCTGCTCTGAATTTTTTTATCTGCATAATACAGTTTCTGCAAAGCTTTTACTGCATGATGCATTAAGCTAAATATAATTCACTGAAGATAACATTTGGTTCTTTTATCACAAGAACAGTTTTTCTACATGTAAGATGTACTGAATGCATTTCACACAAATTGTTCCAATTAAGATTGTTAAGATAGTGCAGATGTAGATAATAAAGATGCTTTTCATTTGAGGCTTTCAAAGATTTAACAAAACCGAGCAGAGCTTAGCTACAAGTTTCAGGTTCTGTAATGAAGTGGTGATGTGCCGGCTACTCCTTATTGATATACAGGCACCAAAATGTGTGATTTCTTTACTCTTAATCCCATTCCGGGTGGCTTTCTACAAAGCTCGATACACTGGGAAGCCCAATGGCTCATGGCATTGCCATGCAGAACATACAGACTTATGGCCCTTTGTTCTATTCTTCATTTACCATCTCATTGGCAAAGGGCTTATTATTGTTAATAAACTTTACCTATAACGTACAAACATATTACGCTGTGCTGTACATTAAATAGGGGTTTCAAATTGCAAACATGCATATTAGACAAGTTCAAACAACGACACAGGAGGAAGAGAGGAAGTCTAGCCAAAATAGCTAACAATCTTTGACACTTGGAATCCAAATATCCAAATATCAAAATACACCTCGTCTTCTCCAGCTTAAACCTAAATTCTGCTATTGCCTGCACGTGTTGCATGCCTGGTTTCATATCCATATGAACAATACAAGAACTCACTAACCACTGCCACTTCTCAGTCCGCAAAACCCCTTTTTGTAAAAAAAAAAACCCTCCTTTGTTTCAACCATTTACATTCATTTTTCACTCCAATACACACAAGACAGGACTCCCAAGCCAATCCTGATCTCTCAAAACCTTCAATTCAGTCTCTACTCTCCCCCGAGGAAGCCACATGGCGAAACGCGTCAGTAAAAAGAGCCACCCCTATGCTTTGAATACATTCTGAGATTATTGCATAATCCTGATGCTTCATAGTGTGTATGGTGTCATTTCTATATATGACAATATCTAGCTCAATTGAGCCCTGTATAGCTTAGAATGCTAAAAACTTTCAAAATGTATTTTGACATAAAAAGCCATTCTTTCTCTTTTTTCTTTATACATGCTATTCTTCATATACCTTTCTTATTACCCGAGGGCTTATTATGGTTATTAAACTTTACTTATAAAGCACCAACATATTATGCAGCACTGTACATTACATAGTGGTTGTAAATGACAAACCTGCATAATAGACAAGTTCAAACAATGACACAGGAGTAAGAGAGGAACCCAAACCAAAAAAGCTTACAATCTTTGACACTTGTAATCTAAGAGGGCTTAGAATCTATTTCAAGACTTATTTTATCAAAAAACATAATGTTCATCATTTTGCAATCTAATGGGGGACATGGAAGTAAGAACACCCAATATGTCATCCCTAACTGTTGTCTCTTCAATATCCGATGTCTTTCCTGACAGACACAACTTTATGAGAGACTGAATTCATCTAATACTTTATGAATCTGTCTGATTTATAATGTTCTGGGTGATCCAGCAAGGATGGAATAGATTTCTTTAATGCTATTAGTTGGCAACTTTTTTAATAATGGACCAGATCTAGTCCAAGTTTCCTGGATCACCCAGGTTCCCCCATGATAGTCTATCTTCTCCAGTCTTAAAGAGCTTTAATAAATCAGGCCCATTATGTCCAGGTGAAGCTAAAATGCAATGCTAGTGGAATCTTCTACATATAAAGGTAGACAGAAGTGGCAATGGGTATAGGCACCATCTGCACAGCAGTTGTAAAATACAAGTGACCCATCAGGTACCCCAATAGAGTGTCAATGCTCTATTTTCTCTTTGTAGTTGATTGGTCAGTGTGATACGAACTAAAGTCAAGGAGCATTACAGCATATCATTTTCATTATTTGCAAGAAGCAGCAACAATGGCTTGATGAGTTGGACTACAAGTGGCTAGTTAAATAGAGATGCTGAAATAATTTGCAGGTAGGTTCAAATATGTAAGGCTTGCAGTGCAACTACACCCAGACAGACATGAAGGGGAAGAAATGGACCGCATTAAAATGATCCTAGACAAAAGTAGAAAGCTTTGTAAATAGTTTAGCAGTTACAGTACCCAGGCAATACGCAGGAAAAAATTTATAAATCAAATTCCGTAGCTTAGTATTGCAAAAAAAAAAGTAATCTTTAGTATTTAAAACCGAGGCAATGAAATCATAGATGTTTTATGGCTACACCCTATTGCAGCAGAATCATGGCCAGCTTCTAATATAGGTACCCAGACGGTGTTTCTAAGCTGTTAGAAACCATCCTAAACCTAAATTTCTTGTTTTAATCTTTAAGGATCATTAAGAATTATTTATTTTACAGTACAAGCAGCTAGATAGTTAAATAAGTGGTTTCTTATAGATCTCTTATGGTTTGTTATGAATATTTAAATACGGTAGTTTTATATCCTTGGACACAATCGTGGCAATATGCTGAAGGAGACCCCAGGCATTGTACAAAGCTAAGTTGTCTGAAAATAAAAATAAACAAACTCACAAATAAAATCAATCTTGTGTGAAAGCCACAGAACAAGTGTTCATGAAAGTGCATCCAAACCAAAAAAACAGCAAAAATAATTTCCCTTTTTGGTCTGGAAGATTTACCATTGAAAGTGTTTTGGTATATGAATTTAATAAGTTAAAAAAAATGCCTCTGTGCTGTGCTGTGCTTTTAGAGTGCTGATTCTTATCAGCTACATGGTTTTGTTATTCAGAGAACAACAAACTTTAAAGTAAAGATAACAGAGACTGCTGATCCAGGGAACATGCGATTGCCTCATGGAATCAGGAAGGATTTTTTACCCCTGTTGGAGAAAATTGTACCAGGGTTTTTCTGCCTTCCTCTAGATCAGGGGTCGGCAAACTTTGGGGTCAGGGGTCCCGCCCTAATGGCTCTGCCCACCAACAGGGATTGCCCCCTGAAGTGAAATCTCTCTCCTCTCTATGCAATGCGGAGGAGAGGGATTTCCCTTCAGGGAGCTTTCCCTATTTACCGCGGCGGCGGAAGTATCAACACCCCCCGTGGTAAATAGGGGAGCAACAGCAAGGAGGCGGCATCAGGGCACCAGAGCTCCGGCTCCGATAGTTCCTAATACCCCCTGGCAGATCCGGCCGGCATTAGGCCGGATCGGCCAGGGGGCATTAGGCTGAACCAAATATCGGCTAGGCCGTATCTGGCCTAAAGGTCGGAGATTGCCAACCCCCTGCTCTAGATCAACTACGTCCTAGGTTTTTTATCTGGAATATGTTTATTTCTCTAGTGGTTAAAAATGATGGACTTATGTCTTTTTTTAACCTGACTTACCATGTAGCTATGTACAAAACTACACTTGCCTATACAGATGCTACTCACTTAATGATCAGGTTATGTTCGAATGACCTGGTCCCTCGGATTTGTCAAATAAGTGAGGAGACATATAAGGAACCGATCTGCAGACCTGTGTGCATGCAGCGTGCATCAGTGACAGGTTCACTGGCAGCCTGCAGACCCCGATTGAGGGGAATCGATACTCAGGACAGAGGATGGAGCCAAGAGGAATGAAAGGGATAAGCTGCGATGCAGTTCTTGTATGTGTGCCTGTCAGACAGTTGGTCGTAAGTGCTAGCCGTTGTTAAGCAGGTAAGTGAGGAATGCTTAGAGGTTAGCACTCTGGTCTTTGCAGCGCTGGGTCCCAGGTTCCAATCTTAGCCAGGACACTATATGCATAGAATTTGCAGGTTCTCCCGTGTTTGCTTGGGTTTCCTCCGGGTAATCCGGTTTCCTCCCACAATCCAAAAACATGCAGTTAAGTTAATTGGCTTCACCTAAAAATTGACCTTGGACTGTATTAAAGACATATGACTATAATAGGGACATTAGATTGTGACATGACTATGGACTTTGTAAAGCGCTGCGTAATATGTCGGCGCTATATAAATACTGTGTAATAATAATAATAATAATATTATGTAGAATAGGTAGAAGACGGGAGCAGTAGGTTTTTGTACTCCAGAGTGGTTTCTGAGTAAATGAGGGATGCCATGCTAGGACAAGAAGTGTGTTAATGACAGAACCATCAGGTGAAAGTAACTAAAATTGTGCTTTTAATAATCTGCAATCAAGCAGGACTTTATTGCAGGTGATGCCACCTCTGCAAAGAGCACTCTTACATGCCTGATTGCAATATTCATTTATCAAAATTGCTGAGATGTGCATGGGCTGCTCAACATTTGTTGCTAGAATACCCGGTACATTTCCCTGTGGCTCCCAGGACTGAATGAACTTATACATGGACTCCCACATGGCTGAAGATCGGAACAAGGAAGAGAAGAAGGAACTAGAAGCACCCGCAATGGAATGGGGGCAGGAAAGTATAAGGAGGGTTTATGTCTGCTTTAAAGGGCAGAATATCATAAACATGTATCCTGTGTTATGGTACTGACCCAATTACTGATTACAACATTGATCAAACACATTGGGCCTGATTTAATAAAGCTCTCAAAGGCTGGAGAGGATACACTTTCATCAGTGAACCTGGGTGATCCAGCTAAATAGAAACAGACAATTGGGCTGGAAAGGATACACTTTCATCAGTGAAGCTGGGTGATCTAGCAAACCTGGAATGTATTTCTTTAAAGTCACTTGCTATAATGTTTTCAATCCTGGACCAGATCCAATCCAGGTTTGTTGGATCACCCAGCTTTACTGATGAGAAGTGTATCCTTTCCAGCCCAATGGACCTGATTTATTAAAGCTCTCCAAGACTGTAGAAGATCAAGTATCATAGGAGAAACTGTGTGATCCAGAAAACTTTGAATAGTTTTCATTTGTTATTTGCTTGCAAATGTATTTATTGTTTGTTAGATCACCCAGGTTCTCCCATATTAGTCTATCTTCGTAAATCTTGGAGAGCTTTAATGAATCAGACCCATTGAGTGCAAAATTGACAGCTAATCTGCTTGGGTGTATTAGGTCTAAATGCCATTTCTAAAAAGGCAGTTCACAGTTTGCAGTTAAACACCAATAAAAAAATTGAAGCCACAAGTTTACCACGGTGCATCTATCAAATTTGCTTCTTGCTAATTGAAATAAGCTTTAAACACAGGAAAAGCAAACCTCATGTCTTCACCTAGAAATACCTGCTCCATGTTACTGTTTGTCTTGTTTATTATAACCCCAAACACTGGTGTACAAGATGACTACTGGAACAATGTATTTGTATGCCGTTCATCTGACAGATTATATCTGGCATCTAAACCAGCCCTGCAGCTGCGTAAATACTTTAAAGCAAAGGGAAGGTTTTATAAACAAAACATAGATCATCAAAGCCAAGACGTTTCCTGTAACATTTCCCCGTGGAAAAAAAAAAGAAACTATAAAAACGCATTATCATAATTTATAGAACATGATCAGAGGCAAGCTTGTTTCTACAGGACGATAACAGAAAGGATATAAAACAATCACTCCAAAATAAAGTGAAAACCAAGGCTTTTAACTTGAAGCTGAAACTGCAGACAAACAGCGAATTACGCAGTTGTAATACACATATGTAAATGTTTTATTTTTATTTGATGATTCTGTTTAGTCAGTTCTGTGATTCTCACAAATTTCCAAGACACCACCCAGCCAGACAGGGAACATCAATCGGTGTACTTGTTGGACAATGGGCCTGATTTATTAAAGCTCCTAGGCTGGAGAGGATACACTTTCATCAGTGAAGCTTGGTGATCCAGCAAACCTGGAATGGATCTGATCCAGGGTTCAAAACATTTGCTAAAAAACAGCAAACTAATTTGAAGAAATTATTTCCAGGATTATTGGATCACCCAGCTTCACTGATGAAAGTGTATCGTCTCTAGCCTTAGAGAGCTTTAATAAATCAGGCCCAATAAATGAGCATCATCACCTTGCTACCTACTTGTAAAAGGAAGAAGCAGGGGACACAGAAAGCTGTAAAGTTTGAGTAGAGCAAAGTGGTGTCACTTGGCAGAGCTCAGACTGGCTGAGCAGAATGATGCATTTTTTGTGCAACTTGGCTGAAATTTTATTGCAAGCATATAGTGGTGATTGTTTAGTCTTAACAATTTCTCAGTGAGAAAATTATAGTTCTCCTGCAATGTTTAATCTTAGTCTGTTCCCTACCACATCTTCCCATCGGCCCATCAATATAATGTGTGGCCATATTTACCAAATTAAGGGTGCAAGATGTGTGAAGCCATGAAACTGCAGGGAAATGCTGCAACTTTTACAATAAAGCACCCTAGGACTTTTTAAATCTACCTTTCAGGCCAGTCATTATTGCAGAAAGGGACAGGTGATGTCCCTTCTACAATAACCCCTCTTACCTGCCTGATCACTGTGGGTTTCTGGCACAAAGCTGAACTGCGCATGTGTAACATCAGCTTTGTTTGCCAGGATACCTGGCAATCCCGGATTCCACTGCATGTGCCGGAAATAAATTACCGTATTTTTTGCCGTATAAGACGCACTTTTTCTTCCCCAAAACTGGGGGGGAAAAGTTGGTGCGTCTTATACGACAAATACCGTGTTAAAAAATAATTAAAATAAGATACTCACCCGATCCTGCGTGCGTTTCCTCGATGCTGGCTGCAGCGTGTGTCTCCTCCTGGCTGCAGTGCAGAGCGAAAGAAGCCGGCACACGCGCCCCCGCGATTATAAACCAGGAAGCACGCTGCTGATCCCTGCCCTAACGGAGTTACACGGCCGTACAGTGGAAAAAAGGTAAGAGAACGGCACAGAGTGATCAGAAGGGGAATTTGAATGGCACAGAGTGATCAGAAGGGGAATTTGAATGGCACAGAGTGATCAGAAGGGGAATTTGAATGGCACAGAGTGATCAGAAGGGGAATTTGAATGGCACAGAGTGATCAGAAGGGGAATTTGAATGGCACAGAGTGATCAGAAGGGGAATACGGTATGAATGGCACATGAGTGATCAGAAGGGGAATAATCTTTCATAATCTTTTTTCTAGATTTTCCTCCTTTAAAATTGGGTGCGTCTTATATTCCGGAGCGTCTTATACAGCAAAAATACGGTAAGTTCCACACACCTATGCAAGAGTTACATTATCCCGGCCTAGCCAATCAAGATGGCCACAGATCCTGTACAGGAAGAGACGAAAGAAGAAGATGGTGGCACCCTGTGAAGGAACAGACCCAGGTAATAGTATTGCTTTAAGGCTCTTTTGTGTATCTGCCTTATAACACTAGATCTATCCATATATGTTCAATATACCACATTAACCTACCTGGATTCATTCACTCACCGGAAGGCACATTGCCAAGAGCAAAAACGGAACCATAAAATATTTCAACATTCTGTATTTAGGAGCACTTTCATTTGTTGTTAAATTATATTGTAACACCAGACAAAAATAAAAATACCAAAAACAACAACAGCTCATTAAAAGAAAAAAGAAAAATGTAGCTTTTGTTGCAATACTCACTTTAAGTAGAGAGTGGTTCTGCCACCATTCCCTGTTCCTTGTTCCTGGCTTGTCAAGAGGCTGATATTATATCACATTCAGGCACTTAGATTTCAATATTATTTATTAACCAATACAGATCTGCATTCATATATGAAATTTATATGTGTTTGGAGTTCAGGTTTATCTCTGACATGACCCTGATATAAAATAGAACTCCTATCAGAGTGGTCTTCCATGTTTTGTATACCTTTTTGTACCCCCTGCCCACTCCAGTAAGAGCTGTCCTCTTGTCTGTGTGTGATCCCACACTGAACCTCAGTCTGTGTAAATGAGAGACTTCTCTGGTTCCTGTCCTGGTCATTATTTTGTCTGTGATTGCCCTGAACTGTGTGTAACCCTCCATCTCTGTCTGCCTCTGAGTACGTCCTCTGTAAATGCTCCTCAGATGGGTCCATCCAGGAAAGTCCCGGCCTTGACTTCACCTGTGCACCACAATGACTAGCTATTGGCATCTGTCATGAGCAGCTAATTACAAATTCGTGTTTGTATATAGAAAATTATGAATTGAAAAACTATTGTTAACTTTGGGATAATGGGATCTGGTGTTATAATATACTTCTGCAATGGAATAAATCGTGCAATAATACGCAAGAAAAAGTGCAAGAAATGCAAGAGAATCTAACCCTTGCTCTTTAAAGTCATTCCTATATAATGTTACTAATGCTAATTTATATGTTGCTTTATATATATATATATATATATATATATATATATATATATATATATATATATATATACTTAACTCTTGTGGCCCTGATGATGAGGCCCCCAAACTTTGCTGGGTATTTGACTTGGGGCCTGATTTATTAAAGCTCTCCAAGGCTGAAGAGCATATACTTTCATACAGTGAACCTGGGTGATTCAGCTAACCTGGAATGGACCTGGTCCAGTATTTCATACATTTTCTAACAAATAGCAAATGACTTTTAAGAAATCCATTCCAGGTTTGTCGGATCACCTAGCTTCACTGATAAAATTTGATCCTCTCCAGCCTTGGAGAGTTTAAATAAATCAGCCCCTATGTGTCTGATGTTTTTTTTTTTTTAAAGCGCTTTTTTTCTGGCATCTTCAATAGCCTGCATTTACTAAGATGCCAGCTCAGAGATGAAACAGTCATGTAAATTCTGCTATGCTGAGGTTTTGCAAGGAAATCATCAGACACATAGGGCCTGATTTATTAAAGATCCCCAAGACTGGATAAGATAGACTATCATGAGAGAACCCTATTGATCTAGTAAACCTGGAATAAATCTGGTCTAGGATAAAAACATTTGCCAACTAAACGCAAATGATTCCAAAGAAATTCATTTCAGGTTTGCTGGATCAATAGGCTTCTCCTATAATGGTTTATCCTGGATTTCCTCTTCAGTCTTTACCACTGCAGCAGAAAACCTGGTGATTCTGCCATGAAGGCACATGTTTAGGCCCTTCCTTTTATAGTGCGACAATACTATTATTATCATTAATAATATTATTAATAAAAAACAGGATTTATATAGTGCCAACATATTATAAGTGCTGTACATAAATAGGGGTTGCAAATGACAGACAGATACAGACAGTGACGCAGGAGAAGGAGAGGACTCTGTCCCAAAGAGCTAACAATCTAGGAGGTGGGGGAAGTATCACAAAATACTATAACCTTGTCCTCTAGTTTTACTCCTTTGTGCAGCCCCCTGTCTTCTGAAGAAGACAAGTGTTTCAACACACAGCCCTCAAGCATGGGCCACTGTTGTCAGCATCAGAAAACCCTGATTGACAAATACCCCCTTACACACTAGTGACTTCTTCACTCATAACCCCATCACACGCATGACTCCAAAACATTTCTAGAGCTGACCCGACTTTCTGGAATGGTCTTCCTCGTTCTTTTTTGGCTTGCTCCTACTTTCTGCACAAAACAGCACTCAAAAATCATCTTTTTAAACTTGCCTACCCGTCTTCTTCTGTCTCCTAAACCCTCACTCACTATTCCATATCCCCCTCCTATTGTCTGCTACTTCCCCCACCTCTTGGATTGTAAGCTCTTCGGGGCAGGGTCCTCTCCCCCTCCTGTGTCACTGTCTGTATCTGTCATTTGAAACCCCTAATAAATGTACAGCTCTACATAATATATTGGCGCTATATAAATCCTGTTTATTATTATATTAATAATAGACAAAAGTAAATTGTTCCATTGTACAAATCTTTAGCATATTAACTATCATTCATTTAGGGTTTACATCTGCTTTAACCATCCACTCATCATAAAATAACAAATCTGATGCTAAGTCAAATTTAGGTAGAGAATTAACTGGAAGCTTTGCCAAACAATTTACATAAATGTCTTTTGAAAGCCTCTGAGCTATCAATATTCTGCTACACACATCTTTTCAGGGCAGTCTGCCTCATTTTTTTACTATTTGGAGGAATCTGCTGACAGTTTTACTAACAATCATTGTTCTATCAGCTCCCAGAATTCCACGGTGTACATCAACACCCGCTAAATAAATGGTCATTATAATAATGTTTATATATTGGCTGTGGCATGTAAAAATCTAAGCTCTAACCTGACATTGACCAATCATTAGCACTCTGTACCCTATTGTGAAACGCGTTATCATTAAAGAGGTAGAGATTAGCCGCATGCTAAAAATCTTTTGTGGGCTCATTTATTATTTCTTCCTATGAATTATTTTCTATCCCACGTTAACAGGAAGCAGATAAAGTCAATGGTTTTTAAACAAATGTCTTTCCCAGGAATGTTGCCCTGGATGTGTTCTGCTCTCTGGTGAAGTAAGAATATGTGTACATAATACACCCTAACTACGGTTATTTATTAATTACTCAGTACTGATGCTTGCTTGCAAAGAAAAACACTAATAAAGGTAAAAAAGTTTACTATGATAATTTATTTTAACCATGTCCAGCTGAAGGCGGACCTAAACCCTAAATTTTTCTTTTACATAAAAGGGTGGACAAATCTTTTATTTAAAGTAAAGAATTTTTTTTTTTAAAAACAAGGGTGCAGCTGGGAGAGCAAAGCCTCTCTGGATACCTACAATGCGTATCCCGGGGGGCTCTTGGCTGTTCCTTCTGCGCATGCCCTGATCTTGTGCATGCACAGGAGAAGCCCTTTCTTTAATAGAAAAAAATTGCGGATCTCACCGGGGGGCTCTTGGCTGTTCCTTCTGCGCATGCCCTGATCTTGTGCATGCACAGGAGAAGCCCTTTCTTTAATAGAAAAAAATTGCGGATCTCACGGCGCATGCACCTTTTTCCCCATCTACGTCACCCGATCTCATGCCTGCGCAGTGGGAGATTGCGTGAAGGAAGAAAAACCCGGAAGAAGAGAGAAGATGTCGTAGATGTCGCCGGGCCAAAGACAGATACCAGGACGACGCGGGACCCAAAGAAACCTCCCTACGGATCTGCAGGATTTGAAGTTTTTTTTTTTTTTTAGTTTAGTTCCGCTTTACTCTGCCTAGCTGTCATCCTGAGTGTGGCTCAGGGTGAATTATCCATACCAAAAGTGATAACACTAACCAAACTCAGGGTGGAATTGCCAAGGAGTTTTTAAGTCTTACCTGGTCCCCAAGTTCCCGCGGCATCCTCCAGCAGTGCCCACAGCATCCTCCAGCAATGCCCATGGTGTCCTTCAGCGATGCCTG
>NC_092865.1:6225531-6257829 GCF_032062135.1 Pyxicephalus adspersus
TTACAAAATGTTACTCGCAGCTTGCTTCTTCAAGTGCCCTCTTAAGATTTAGACATTTTGATGTGCTATATATAGCTGCCATTTGATAAACTCCATTATACGGTACTTATTAATACCAAGCAGTTTCCATAAAATATAGGCATTTGTTTTAAAGAATCCCTTGCATTAGTATTCATCCAAATCGGCCCCTTTAGATTGAATGTTATTAGTAGATTCATCATATATTGGTGATCCTTAGGAGCAATATCCCCTTGCACTGCTAGTCCATGGCAGAAGGGCCCATTGAACTGGTGATACGTGGGAAGACTGTTACTTAAATTGATGGTCAGTGGAAAGAGTTTTCTCCTTTACAGTGGTCTAAAATGATCATTAGTGTCTACGTTTACTAGTTTTAAAGAACAAAATGCTTCTCTTTCAAGAAACCCCCAGTGATCTCCGGAGGAACTCCAAAGGATAAACAGAACTCTGTGTTGATAATTGCCAATATGACAGGATCATTAACAATTATTACATTTAAAGCTGCATATCTGAAAAAAACTGGACACACTTGTAGAAATACATGGACATTGTCCTGAATGGGTTTAGATTCAGTTTAAGATTTATGCTCGCCAGAATTATTTCCCCCATTGTAGTGAGAAAGGGGAGGTAAATAGCTGTTTTTTTCCAAATAATAGTTTTCTGAAAGTAAAACCTACTTTACTACACAAGCTACCAGCGCACTTCTTTTATTACTTTGGTAGAACAGTCCCATGAAGGCATGCTAAAAGCCAATTCACAATAGCGGATGTTGCAGAAGTCCTGCCCATAATTCGGAATGTTGGGCAGAAAAGAGCCATGGAGCCATCATTTCCTGGACAGAAGGAGGTATTATTCCTTGAGAGGGAAGGGGAACTGCCACAGTGCCATAAGCAGAACAGTGGACCCATCGTGTCCCTAGCCCACTTAACTGAGACATGTACTGAATGCAGAGTCTAAGACACCAGCCTCCGGCATCGCCAGCACACTCTGCAGGGGGGAGATGAGCTTTAGAAGGTGGTGCTAAGGTTGCGGCCCCTGTACATGCCTGTACATGACTGGGTGGGACCAAAGAGTACTACAGGAGCAGTAGTTAGAAAGCGAAAAGTGAGGGCAAGCAGCAATCATAAGTAGTAAGACAGAGAGAACTCCTTGTTCAGGCCACTTCCTGTTGCCAGTCACTTCCCCAGCTCAGGGAAGTCATGTGACCACCAGGTAACCCACCACCAGAGGGAGTAATGGAGCAAATGCAACTCAGATGGCCAGGCCAGCGTGTCTGCAGAATACTCTAACCTCTGGGGTAAGGTCTCAGTGAGTAACATATTTTAGATCAGGAAATAACCAGTGAAAAGGATTCCTTGGCAGAGCTACTGCTGGCTGCAGAGGAGTGCAAGGTGGGTGACACAGAAGAAGGCACAGATCCCCTGGTCATGTAGGGAACAGTGACACGAACCCACTGCAAAGGGAGAAAAGTATATTGCATGGGAAAAAATAATTGTACAGGTAAAACAAATGTACATTTTTATCATAACTGTATAATATTTTTTCAGCTAGAAATCATGTACAAGAAAAAGTAAAATTGGCGCCGCAATCTTCTTCCACATTCTTCTTCCTACGTCACCCGATCTCGCAGTATGTAGGCGCGATATCGGGTGATGCAGATTGGGAAAAAAAACTTGCAATTTGTTCCCCTATAGATAAAAGGGCATGCTTGGGCATGTGCAGAAGGATCAGCCAAGAGACTCCCGGGATGTGTGACGTAGGTATCCCGGGAGGCTCTGTGGTCCCATTCATTCTTGATTGCCTAGCCAATAGAGAATTAAGGGGGCGATGCTGCACCCTTTTTTTTAAAAAAAAAGGGTGTTGCACTTAAAAAAAACACAAATAGAATTTATACTTTAAATAAATTGATTATCTACCCTTTTATGTAAAGTGAAAATTCTGACAAAATTCTGCACAAAATATCTTTACCAATCATAATAAAACATACATTTTTAAGCACAGAAATGTGAATGGGCCCTTGATGATATTTTCTAGTTTGTATCTTTTACTCTGCTACAAGGACAATGTTTTATTTAGAGTGAATAAAATATTTAAGAAGTATTTCTGAATTTGTCTTGGGATAAATATTAAGGTGAGATGTGTTGACTGGTTTTATTACTTTTTCAAGATTTAGCACACTTCCTTGGTAACATTCTATTTCTCCACTGTAATAATCTGCATAATAAACGTTTGTTTTGCACTGCATAGACCCAGAAGAATAGGGAAATCGACACATCACTAAATCTTCCCAACTCTATGTTATTAGGAGAATTGCTGACTCCACATGTATGTGACTAAACCAAATAATCAGTCAGTGGAATATACTGCTAATGCTAAAACACTTCGGGTTCATCACAACCGCAAAATAGAAATGTAACTGCAAGTCCTATAATTGTGCATTTGATAAAACCAAGTTTGTCTCCTGATTGCCATAAAAGTCCAATAAATTACTAATGTGAAACTACTTGCAGTACCTGATACACAATACAAGTTCTGCTGCGTAGGGGTTCATGAAAATACAAAGACAGATTTAAGGCAGTTTTACTAGCAGTATATTAAAGTAGAACTCTCTTCCCCCCAACCCAGGTAATACAACATTCACATGTTCCCATTTTGCCACTGACATCTCTGCGACTCTTATTCTGTAATCTGAGTTTACCGCCATATTTTTGATTGACCCGGGATGACATAACTACCACATCTGTGAGGGGGTATTAAACAATATTATCAGCTTTCTGAACTAAAAATCACCCTTTCTATAGAGGTACATGCGCCAACAAGCTTTCATCTGCTTCGAGCAAGTTTTGCATTCCTATAGAAGTCCATAGAAATGCAAACCCACTTATTGCGGACCTATTACCAAACTTTCTACTCTACATAAAAGGGTAGACAATTTACAACCCCTTTTTTTAAAGGGTAAAGCCCCCCTCTTCTGTCTTTACCGCTGTTGCGGTAATGATAGAGTGGGAGCACTGAGCCTTCTGGGATACCTATCATGCATTCTGGGAGACTTCTGGCAGCTCCTTATCTCGCCCATGTGCAGAAGGGGCTTTTTCCAACTACGTGCAGTGAGCAATGAGATTGGTGCTCTTTTTCTCCCCATTTAGAGCAGGCTATGTCACCTGACCTCACACCTGCACAGTGTGAGATCGGGTGTAGCCAAAAGAAGACGGATGCAGATGGCAGCACCCCGCACTTCCTCCGTGCCAGGATGAAGAAGGGTTTCAGGTCGGCACGGGACCCAATCCAGAGATGCTTCAGAGAATTCTGCGTAAGTAAAGGTACATTTTTCTTAAGTTTAGTTCTGCTTAAAGGCATTCCAGATGCAAGTGAGGAGGTCAACTGCAGGACAAACGTACTTGTCAAAAAAATTCTGAATGATCTCAAAGTGTTTAAAGCTGGTGTCAAACTGTTGCAATTACACCAACCCCAAAGCCTATTGACAGAGGTCCTAATAGCTATGAAAATAAAAATGGTTTTAGTTTTAAATCAAGGAAGCTGTCTAAAGTGACCACACACTCTACAGATGCAATGGCCCTGATTTAAAAAAGCTCCCCAAGGCTGGAGAAGGTACACTTTCATCAGTGAAGCTGGGTGATCCTGCAAACCTGGAATGGAGCTGGTCAAGGATTAAAAATCAAATAGCAAATTACTTTTAATAAATCCCTACCAGGTTTGCTGGAGCACCCAGCTTTACTGATAAAAGTGTATTCTCTCCAGCCTTGGAGAGCTTTAATAAATCAAGGCCAATGAGCATTGTAACTTTAGCAAAGGAAGTGTGTTTACTGGAAGAATTACCATGATCAAGCTTCGGATGATTCTGATCCCTGAACTTTAAAGTTGATTCTTTGCAATTTTAGTCCAACTTTATTTTTCTGCATAATCCTTAATTCTTTATACTTTAGGAGGAATGTATTGAGTTTTGTGTCCTTGTGCCTAAAATGTTTTACCATCACTTCCTGTTCGGGTAAAAGGTGTAAAAAAAGAATGAAAAATGTCCACTATGGTACTAATTTATATATATTGTACAGAGTTGCGTGGATTGGTCCTGGGATGGGAGATATGTTTCCTAAGGTTATAGTGCATGGGCTCTTTAAAAACCAGGGTGTATGCTGAAAGAGGAGTCTAGGAATAGTAAGAACAACTCCGCATGGGGTTGCTGTGTTTAGTTAATTTCAGGACCCTGGACTCTGGAATGGGAAGGAAGGTACTGGGTGGGCCTTCCTTTCCCATCCCCAATACACCCCTTGGTTCCGCTACAGCAGGCTACAGATCTACTACAAATAGCACAGGTGTGCTGTTGGGCAGAGAAAGTGGAAATTGAAGCAGGTAGACTGCAAACAAGCCTCTGTTTAAAGCTGTGTTGCTGTTTTATGAAAAGCTGTTGATGCTAATTTGATTCATGGACTGCGAAATCCTAAGGACCGTTTACAGAGCATTGTACTGGGGATTGAGAGGTCTCTGCACTCACCTGGTTAATCTGTTGTAAGCTGCAACCCCTATTTATTGTACAGTGCTGCATAATATGTTGGCGCTATAAAAATACTGTAGTATAATAATAACAATAATAATATTAATAAAGAGATTGATACAATATATGATCCTTTCTGTGTGCTTGCTGCAAGGGCTAATCCCCCTCCATATCACCTCCATATATACTGAGCACACTGACATTTTGCTAGAAGAAATTACAAAAAGTTTTCATTTGGGCCAGAATTAGGGAATTTGTGACCAAGTGCTCTTGGCTCAATGCTAAATGTTTGTATTTTCATTGGAGCAGCTAAATGAGGCCTTAAGTGTTCTTATAAAACATGAGCACAGACAGTATTTGTGCAAGCCCTAAATATACTTGACCTCAGCTTCAACCGACCTTTATCATTTGGCCTGAATATGATTTATAATCCAATCAGATAACAAAGGACATAAGAATAATAAAAAGGTTCTATTTTTATAGTCATGTTAACCAGTTAAGAGGAAATAGGATGAGCAAGGAGCCAAAAAAATGCACAATCTTCTTTTCTTATCCGAAAAAACATTCTTGGCTCCTCCATCGTCCTTGGAATAACAGGCAGGTTTATTATTTTCTTGAACAGAAACAGTTTAAGGGGATAATATAAACATAAGATGAGAGGGGAAGGAGTGCCTATTAACTCATTTTGAAAGTTTGCATTCTAAAGATTTCATACATTGGGCTGGTATATTAGTTATGTTTTTGTGCACATCAGGCAAATAAAACAGGAAATGGACAGCATTTAAAATATTCTCCAACTGATTTATGGAAAAGCAGAATAATTTTCAGGCTGAAGCAACCAATCAGATAGTTACATTGTAAGTCAGGCTGAAAAAAAGACATCGATAAAGTTCAACCACTAGGGAAATAAACACATCCCAGATATAAGACCCTATGGACAAAGTTGGTCCAGAGGAAGGCAAAAAAAAAAAACCCGGGTACAATCTGCTGCAAGAGGGTAAAAAAATTCCTTCCCGTTTATCATAAAGGCAATTGGATGTTCCCTGGATCAACAGCCTTTGTTATCTTTATTTTAAAGCTTTAAAGATTTCAGCTTTCTTTCTATACCTCTAAATAATACAACATGAGTTGGTCAGCCAGGCCAACCCAGTTTCTATCATTCGATTTTTTCAGTGTTGATATGTGACTGTTTGTCTACAACATTTTAATACATTGATCTGTGACAACATTGCCATCAAGTTCGGGTCCTCATGAAATTAACAATAAGGAGTCAATTTCCTTTTAACTCCCATAAGGGAACTCCCATAAATGCAATCTACTTAAAATGAATGTATATATATTTCCTTATTAATGTATTTATTTTAAGGAGGTAAAAAATAAAATATTGCATTTGATTACTTCATATTTACCACTTGCAGCCAGTAGGTGGTGATTGCTAAGCCAGGTTTATGGCTTCTGCTCTGAGACAGACTTGAGGAGATAGCCAGAGAGCTCAGGCTACACATTTTACAGTCTATACGACATAGCACAAGCAGATCCAAAATCTTTACAAAGTACAAGTCATAGGCATCCACCTGGCTTAGTCAGTCATGCACAGGTGGCCTCCATGCTTGCAAGCAGTCAACCAGGAAGGGCAAAGCCATATATGAGTATCAGAGTAAGGACAGAAAATGGTCTTTCTCTACCTTCTCAAATATATAAAGCATTTATTTTTTCAATTGTAACTAGGTGCTCCCTTTTAGTGTGATGTTACCTATACCTTATTCAAGGTACAGTATGTTTTTGGGTCTGTTCATTTGTGCATGACGGTCTCTGACCTACAATACTAGTTGTATTGATACACTAACAAGCATGAAAGCTAGAAAATCCTTAAGGTCCTTTGGGTGAGTACTTTTTTTTTCACTTATAGATAAAAATATAACTCAATTTTACTTTACCATCAGGGAAATATGTAAAGAAAACTGTAATTAATGATGTAATATCAATAACAAAAGACTGCTTGTTTATCTTTTGTTTTAAAAATTATAATTCACAATCTCCAGCCTGGCTTGTGTAATCAGTAACATTTACCCAATTTACAGTAAGTGAAAAACTTTCTACGGTTTTATTAGCAGCCTTTTAGATTTTTACATACAACAAACTTTTAGTCTGGGAAGCGTGCTAATAAAATCTATCATTATTACAAACCAGACACCTAGAATTATTTGCTGTCTGTACCTACTTCACTTTAGGATGGAAGGATGGAATCAAGGATAGAAAACATTACCTTACCCCTAATGGTCAGCTGAAGAAGATCACAAGTCACATTTGTTTATAAATGGATTCCAGGCAAACAGCTAAACTCACAGATCAAATAAATGGGATTTGTTTTACCCACAAAAGTATTTGTATTCATTTAGTCCTGAGATTTACAGCACGGGAAAGTGGATTATACCACTAACAGTTAGGAATACAGTAACGTTCCCTTTGTATCACATCCTGCTGATTCAAACAGTGAAAGAGCAGCAGCAGACTCACAGCGACATCCCTCTCCTCCTTCTCTCCTCCAATGAGCATGTTTCTTATCTAAACATTTTATTCAGCTCACCCAACTGGCTCCCTGTCCTGCCTCTCCCTCTCCCTGTTTAAAAGGGGTTTGCAGGAGGCTTTTATCAAGACTAATTTAGCTATGTATGCCCATTCTGTATTAATCATAAATACAGGGTCGTATAAAACCATTGCTTTTCTATCTGCCTGATGTTACGTTTTAAAACTAAACACCATGAAAAGTAAATTGCCCAGCTGGAAAAAATAAAAAGCCAACTTTTGCTACAATACTAATCCTCTATCTGGCACTGTCTCCTGCAGTCCCACTACTCTGCCATCCAGCATAACATCAGCCCACTTCATGTGAGCCCAGGCCGTCAATGATATGCTACCTAGGGGTGTGTTTTTGTGACAGCCTGGGACAGATTTATTAAAGCTTTCCAAGGCTGGAGAGGATACACTTTCATTAGTGAAGCTGGCTGATCCAGCAAACCTGGAATGAATTTCCTCAAAGTAATTTGCTAATTGCAATGCAAATGTTTTGAATCCTGGTCCAGATCCATTCCAGGTTTGCTGGATCACCTAGCTGTAGTGTATTCCTTCCAGCCTTTGGGAGCTTTTTAAATCAGACCCCCTAGGTGTACAGGACTTATATAATAAAATCTCATTACACCACACAAGCACCACCACTGCTGCCCCTGGAACAAAAGAATGACCCATGATGTCATGTGATCAGTCTGAGGACTGCAAGATTTATAGGGCCGGATTCATTAAAGCTCCCAAAGACTAGAGAAGATAGATTATCATGGGCAAACCATGGTGATCCAGCGAACCTGGAATGGATTTTTTTCGAAATAAATTGCTATTAGTTGGCAAATGTTTTCAATACTGGATCAGATTGATTCCATGTTTGCTGGATCACCCAGGTTCTCCCATGATAGTCTATCTACTCCAGTCTTGAAGAATTTTATTAAAATACACCCATAGGGCCTGATTTGATAAAGCTCTCCAAGGCTGTAGTGGATACACTTTCATCAGTGAAGCTGGGTGATCCAGGAAACCTACAATGGATTTCTTCAAAGTCATTTGCTATTTGCTAGCAAATGTTTTAAATGCTGGACCAGATCCTTTCCATGTTTGCTGGATAACCTATGTTCCCCCATGAGAGTCTACCATCTCCAGTCCCCGAGTACTTTAATAAATTGGACCCATAGTGTGTATAAAAGAGAGCCAAGGGTAACACAAAATATAGAGTTGACTTTTCATTTTTCCACATGTGTATGACTGTTATAGGCACAATGATCCTATAAAATGATTCACAGGGAGAGGTCATGTTTCTGAAATACCACAAGTTTTGTACAATGTTACCAGCATGGATGTAAGTTATATCAAGCAGTGTTTGTCTTTAAAGGTGATAATGATTATAAATAACACATTTGCCTTGTACTAAACAGATAATCTGCATTCATGTAACAGAATTCACTTTTTACATTGCACATTTCCTGTTCACTGTAGCAATACCAAATATTTAGAGGCGGAGAGTTTACCTCTAAATATTACAATATAACTTACAATATAACAGTCAAAACAAAATCAAAATAAACTGCACATGTAGCCTGGATCACATGGTCTGTAGCTACCAATCATTGCTGTTATTTACACTCTGCAGAGTAATGATAGGGTGGAAATGTCTGCCCCTATGTATACAGTAAATTACAAATGATATATAGTTAGAATTTCAGATTTCAATACTTAATTGGGACCCTTACCACACAATCACTAGAACCTTATACATGATAATAGAAGATACTACATATCTTCCCTCCTATTTTGTGTTACTTCCCCCACCTCTTAAATTATAAGCTCCTCTCCTCCTCCTGTGTCACTGTCTGTATCTGTCTGTCATCTGCAACCCCTATTTAATGTACTGTGCTGTGTAATATGTTGGTGATCAATGAATTCTGTTCATTATTATTAGGATACTTAAAATGCCTTCAAATTTTCCCTGGTCATTGCGAGTATCCTACACATGAGTGTGAAGAATACTTGCTCCCCTGCTGCACAATGTGGTTTCTCCCACTGGCTTACTACAGGACAACCAAAAAGACAGAACCATGGTGGTCATGGGGGGGGGGGGTTGTATTCAGCCCATTCAGCTAGTCACATTCAAGCAGTGGCAGGAGTGGACCAATAGACAGGTAAGTATAATTTATGTATAGATATGTAATCATGTGACAATGTTCTGAAAGTGAACCTAAAGGACATTTCAAAGCGGAACTAAAGTTCCACTTTCAAAATTTAGGATTAGGGAGGACTTTATTACAGAAAGGGCCAGGTGTATGTGCAGCTCCACATAGAAAGCTGGGATACCCGGTGTGTCCTGGTTTCCCCTGCAGCTGCTGGGACCGAATGAACCCCCACATTCCTACGGGAGTTACGCCATCTCAGCCAATCAAAATGACTGAAGATCGAAACCAGGAAGAGAAAAAGGAAGATGATGGCAGTGTCCGTGACAGAACAAGGACAAGTGAGTGCAATCAAAAAATTGAAATCAGACAGCTAAGGTTTTATGGCAAAAGGGACACCGTTCTACAATAACAAACCTGCCTAGATGTAATTGTTTAATGTTAGGGTTTAGTTCTGTTTTAAAACATTAAAAGCTAAATGAGACAAGTCTGCTCTTTGTCTACTTTGTGTATTTCTTTCAGATCTGTGTAGTGATCCAATGTGACACCTCTGTCCAAAAGCTTCCTGTATGAAGACCAGGCACTGCTGCTCTTTCTGCTGCTGCAAAGTGACTGGTCTTGTATCCACCCCTTCTGTAGTTTTCTGCAGGCAGCATGTAGTGGGTGGAGCTTGCTAGGCCCCTCCTACAACTCTACTCTCTGCAGCAGAGCATTAATATCACTGCTACCTTCACAGTAATATCTGCCTTTGCAATTTTACACTTTTGAAGAGAATTGGGCTTTTATGGGTACACCTTGGAGACTAACAAACACTTCTAACACTGCAAGAAATTTCTTTTTCAAAGAGATTTTTTTCAACTTGCAGATCCTTTAGTCTTAAAAG
Source organism: Pyxicephalus adspersus (assembly GCF_032062135.1). Lineage (NCBI taxonomy): Eukaryota > Metazoa > Chordata > Amphibia > Anura > Pyxicephalidae > Pyxicephalus > Pyxicephalus adspersus. The sequence goes on from NC_092865.1 coordinate 6,235,655, forward strand.
GTTTTAACCTGAGCATAAACCACTTCAATGGATTGCTCACTTTTGCTGTGCAGATTTTTGTTCTTTTTTATCCTCTATTTTAAGATTCCACTGTAAACTCTAACAATGAACTTCTCTTATTTGCTTTCCTTTGGTCTGTTAAACATACAATTGATATTTATTTAAAAGTAACTTTACTATTTTGAAAATACCCCTAATATTCCAGCTAGAAACTTCCTGTGGTGAGCTGACAATAATGAAACTCACTGTTATCAGCCCAGTTTACTAAACTACAGAACATTTACCTTGTGTTATGAATATGAAGAGAGGGGAAGCCCTTGTTTAGTCCTAAGATACTTCCTATACTAAGGTGACAACAACTCAATAAAGTGAGTTATTGCTGCCACTCTAGGACAGGAAGTTTGTTACTGGAAGGATCACTAGGTAAAAGAAAAGGAAAAAATTCCTAGCAATGAAAACTAATGCAGCCAACAAATCTAAAGACTATTAAAGACCAGTATAAAAATGTTTGTTTTTGAGTCTAAATGAACGCTAAAACGAGCTACAGTCGGGCCAGGCCAGTGTAGATAATACTTTCAATGTGTATTTATAGTTTTTCTTTGTGTATCTAGTAATGATCCATGCACATGGGAAAGCCATATTACATACCTATGCAGGCTCTATTCTCTGCTTAATGTTTCTCTTAATTAATGCAAATAAATCAGGTGAAAAATAATTATCAGACATTATGTAGAAATAATTATTAGTGTATAATATAGACCTTACTAGTGGCTAATACACCAATCTGCATAAGATAAAAGGGGGAGGTTTTTGTAGTCATGTATAGGGCAGTATTTCTCAACCTTTTTTAAGATGGGGGAACCCTTAAACAAACTTTCAGATCTTCAGGGATCCCCTTCTATAATTCCTATATCCATAGCTCACAGTATATTAGTGTGGTGGTCAGTGGGAAGAATCTATCTTACATTACTGGCCATTGGGAAGAATGTCACCCTTACAGATAGCCAAAACGATCATTGCGGTTACTTAAAATGAGCTGAGAGCTCAAAGTTCCCCTAGCAAACTGTGGAGGAGCCCAAAGCTTCCATGAAACCCAGTTTGAGAAACACTGTCCTAGATTGTAAGCTCTTGGGGGCAGGGTCCTCTCCTCCTCCTGTGTCACTGTCTGTATCTGTCTGTCATTTGCAACCCCTATTTAATGTACAACGCTGTGTAATATGTTGGTGCTATATAAATCCTGTTTATTATTATTAATAATATTGATAATAATAGAGTGACAACATGGTTTTTCCATTGATGTATTATAGTGAGTGTTGTCACCCGAAGACAGGATGTGTGTTAGTGGTATGTAATATTACAGCAATTATGAGCTTTGAGCAATTTATGCTTCTCAGGTCAGGGTAAATGACACCAATGATCTGAATGGGTGGCATTTTTCTTACTGGCAATGTAAGAGGTATTCTTCTTACTGACCACCATGATAATGTACTGTAAGCTGGGGATATAGTAATTATAACAGGGGTTCCGTAAGACCTGAAAATGATTTCAACAGTCCCCTCGTGTTAAAAAAAAAGTTGGGAAACCCTGCTTTAAAAGGCAAGGAGTCACAAAAATATACCCCCCCCACACACACACACACACACACACACACCTCTAACTATATTCTCAAGCAATTCTAGTTTTTGCAGCATATTCAACTGTATGTTAAAAACATAAAAACCAACCTGAAGTCTGTGATCTCTGGCCCCTTTAAAAAAAATCCCCTCCAGTCTCCAGTAAATAGCTCCAAAATACTGAGAAAAAGCATCCAAAGCAACAACACATCTATCATTACCACTGAGTTATAAAATAAACCAGCATGGAAAACACAATACAAAAAAGAACCTCAACCCACAAAAAAACCTAGAGGGCTACTCCCCAAATCATAGCAGCAAGGCTGGGAAACAATAGTCACTGGTTACACTGTATCCCAAAGTTCTCTCTTTGTTTGCAAGCGCACACACCCACCTCTGTTGCAGAACAATATTCCATTCCTGGGGGTTAAAACCTAGAGGGCTCAATAAACCTTCTTTATGTTAAAACAAAAAAAAAATCCAAGCCAGGGAATGTCTGTGAATAAATACAGGAATCTCTTGTTCCAAACGTAGCAGGATAAAGTAGTCCTAGGGCATCCTCTCCTCCCCTCAGGTTTGGTATAACATTACTGAAGACCCCCATACAATCAGATGTTTCCTATTAGGGGCCCATGAGAGGTCTTTATATGCAGTCATATTCACCAGAACTAAACAGCTTCACTTTCTCTTGATATACAGCAAAGCTTTCTTATGACTGAGGTTTTTTTTTTTTGGCTCTAGAAAATAAATTAAAGTTATGCTGCCAATAGGGAAAAACATAAAAAAAATCATGTCATTTTTTCCTTTTTTAGAGATATGAGGCTTTGTTTCAAGCAAATAGAAAAAAGAACCTAGGAATTTACCATGAGGCTGATAGAGAAATGGTTTATCTGCAAGGAAACAGCTGGGAAGTCAAAGCTGATATTTCATTCCAGTTAAGGAAAATCCCAGCTTCATATTTACACCAGCTCTTTTCTCTTTTTGCAGTGCCTTATGTGTCACTGATAAGGTTAGGGATGCAGAAATATGGAGCAGATTTGCCTTACCTTGGGACAGAGACTGTGGCTTGCTGCTGCTGCAGGTTTGCAGTCTGTACATGAAGCTGTGCTAAGTGCCTGCAAGTGGGATGTCTCTGCATTCTTAGTCGAACAGCCAGATGCTGACAATGACTTTCTTAAGGAGTATGAAAAATTTGCCTTCTGCAAAACTTGCTCAGAGTGTTTCTGATTGCATGGTCCTTCCTTAAAACAGAAAACAGCCAAAGTGTTGTACAGTTTTATCTTAGGAAACAAACAAGGCATTCATTCAAACAACAGAATGTTGTAGTCACTCTAGTCCCTAAATGTCAATTGTTTTGTGTTTTTCATTAACATGAAGTTTTGTCTTGCATCATTCGTACTGTGATTTATTTCAGTGGTAAAAAAAAAATATTGGAAATGTATTAGGCAGCACAGGCATGTTCTGTGGTTTAAAGTAAACTTTTCAATGAGAGAGGTATGCAGATTATCAGTGTGGCTGTCATATTATGTTTAAAGAGGTCCTATGATCACATTTTATTAATATTACAGTATTTATTATTTAGTATTTATTATTTACAGTATTTATATACCACCGACATATTACACAGCGCTGTACAAAGTCCATAGTCATTTCACTAACTGGGCTCACAATACATGTCCCCACCATATTTATATGTCATTAATACATCTAAGGTCAATTTGGGAAGTCAATTAATCTAACTAATGGTTTTTGGAATGTTGGAGGAAACGATTCCCCTGAGGAAACCCACGCAAACACAGGGGGAACCTGCAAACTCCATGCAGATAGTGTCCTGGCCGAGGAACGAAAATGGCGTTTCTGGACGGGGCGGCAAGCTCTGGAAGGAAGAAGGAAGCCGAAACAGAGTGGGACTCACTGAGTTGGGTTTGTGGATGGGTTGAGGGCTGTCTCTGCAACATGCTTGCATGGGAGAGCCTTATTGTAACACATTGCACACCTTTTGTTTTTATGTACCTGTAATGTATTTGGCTGAAAATTAACTCAAGGTTTAGTTAGGATTTAAAACATCTTTAAAGCTAAAATGATACACAACACCTATTCAGAATGCTGCTTCTAAAACAGCAGTCCACGAGAAAATTTTGGTGGTTCGTGGCTCTGGCTAGTGCGCACCCCAGTGGGGTCAGGAGAAGGACCTTGCGGGGGGGGGGCACTGGCCAGAGCCGCGGATTGTGTGTACCGTATAGATCTCTGGACACAACTCGTCCACTTTCCCATCGCAGGTGTGAGCATCATCCGGCATCATGACATCACTATGGGGGGTTTCTTCCCCTTTGAGTGACACACAGCTCCCCTCGCATGCGCGGTCTGGAGCCCATAAATTTAGTGATCCGTAGGTCTAAAACGTTTGGAGACCACTGTTCTAAAACAGAAACTGGCATACAGGACTGAGCTTGATTGCAAATTATCCATTTTTTTTTACCTGATGCCGACAATCTGCTACCAAATTTGTAACAGCTATGCTTAATATGTTATATATATAGTGTTTATTATTATTAATATTATTATTAATAATAATAATAATAATAATAATAGCAATGCTAAGATACTAAGTGTGATCTGACACATTCTTGTGCAGTGGATACTGGATCACAAAAGAATTCCCATATAGGAAATGGAGTAACTCAATGTACTGCTAAAGGAATTTGCAGAATGTCAATATATCTGTCAGTGATCTGCAGTCAAAAGATGTTAGCGCTACAACAATAAAGCTGAAAGGGAAATAATTATTTCCTGACCTCAGCCCCCATATTTAAATATAATTATTATGAATATAATATAAGCCATTTTATTGTGTTGTTGGTGTGTTTCACTGCAAATCATTCCATTCAAATATAATGTACATTCAGTCTGCTAAAGACCTGTGTATTACAATAGGTTGCCATCTTTTTTACAATAGGTTGCCATACTTTTTAAATAAACTACTGTTCTCCCCTTTCTCCTTCGTTAAAACTCCACACTTGCAACACTTGATGCATGTGATGAATGAATGGCATTTTTAAAGGCAAGTATGTCAGTATATCTGACAGTGATCTACAGTCAAAAAGAAGTTAGCTCTACAACAAAAAAAGCTGAAAGAGAAATAATTCCTTCCTGATCTCAGCCCCAAGCTCAGTCCCAGGAAAACCCTGTGCCATAAACTCTAAAATAGAAATAAATTTAAAAAAGTGCTACCACATGAAGTGAAATAGACTATTTAAACAAAACCTGCACCCCCCAAAAAAAGTGGTCTGAAACAATTGTACATACAAGTTTGGGTCAAATAAATAGTATTGTCAATTCCTAAGATATCTAATTTCTATAAGCTATGACAAAATGCCTAATGAGTTTGACTTTCATACTTTTCCTCATAACTCTTAGATTTTAAGCACTTCGGGGCAGGGTCCTCTCCTCCTCGTGTGTCACTGTCTGTATCTGTCTGTCATTTGTAACCCCTATTTATTGTACAGTGCTGTATAATATGTTGGCGCTATATAAATCCTGTTTAATAATATTATCTGTAAAAGACAGAAAAGAAGTAAGGGGTTGGAGACAGTTACAAGGAAATTTGAGCAATTTGTTTCTCATTGTTTGTGTTGTATATAACTTTCATGATTAACCAACTTATTTAACATCCTGTTTGCCCAGTCTATATACCTTATGCCACTTCATTCATCTGCCAGAAGCAATGAGATGCAACCCTTGGAGATTAGAGAGTTTGACAATGTTTTCAATCTGCAAAAAAAGATGATGAATCAAAAAGTGAAACAAAATTGATATTGAGTCAAAATTATATGTTTCTTCACAGATTAAGCAAGTAATGAGTGATCAGAAAGCAGGAACTGAAATTAAAGTGAAAAATGTGTGTCAAAAAATTGATTTAGTCTGCAGTAACAGACGTCTGCCAGGGATACTATGATGTTCTGCAACTGTGTTGGGTAAAGGTCAAGCAAATGATGTTTGGTGGAATCACATAAAAAGTAAGTGGAAGGTTCAGGCTGAGTGCAAATGAATCTTCAAAAGGGCATGACCAGTGTCAAGCATGTAACCCCTTCACTGCCCTTATAATAGAACATAAAGACCTCCATTGAGCATGTCCTGCAACCAATCAGTTGTATTCCCTGCAACAGGGATGGGGATGATGCCAAATTTCACCAAACCAGCCAGCCCTTCCTTCTCATAGAACAGCTATCAACCATCCTATCATATTGACAGAGCAGAGCAGAAAAATTGTTAAAAGCTCTCACAATCAGAAAAAGAAGCTATCAATAGATTATTTATTTAAAGTTTTGCGTTTTTATCATAGCCTTTATTTAGGTCATCTTTGATTCAGGACTTTTATGGGTTTTTTTTTATCTAAGAGGATGTGAAAGTGTGGTTACAGACACATGATCATAGTTCATCTTTGAATTTCTACATGAAAAAGAGAAATGTCCTAAATAGTCGTCACTGAAATGAAGGTTGTTATCTCCTCCAGTGGTTGCCAATACAAATATAACATTGATAGCATGCAAAATACCACAAAAAGGCAGAACACGCCCAAATGTTTCCAACTGTTTCATAGATATTCTCCGGTATTAGTATCAAGATGAAGCTCAAATTTAACTAAGACATGATAGAGTTTTATCAGTTGCTGCTGAAACTTTACAGCTTTATCATTTGTTATGAAAGTAACCTATACATTATCATGTTTTGTACTATCTTTATACTATCTTTATATCTATCTATACTATTTTACAATTATTTATCCATTTTTACATTGTTTAATGTTTTTTAGCTCTGGTGAAGAGTGTATTGTACAAATCCCTGATACGTTTTGGCTTTTACCACTTATTTGTTTTACCCCTAGACTTTTTGTAAGGTCCTTTGAATTTTGCAGCAGCTTGGCCTGAGCTACTGGGCTGTAGTTATGTCTATTTTGCAATGTGATACTGCACTTTAAGTTTATGAATTTCCTCCCATTCCAATTTCTTTTCCATCCCATCTGAACCACCTAGCATTAAATCTGCTTTCCTATCTTACGATTGCAAACATGCATCATTTTGATAGTCTGGAACTTTCTCAAGGGATCAGTGACAGATCCACTGACAAAGTGCTATGATGGGAGAACGAGGAGAACCTGTGATGGGAGAAAGGGGAGAATCTGTGATGGAAGAACGGGGAGTGCTGTGCACAGGGAGAACATGCAAACTCCATGCAGATAATGGCATCTGGATAGGTTGAAAAAAGTTATCCAGTCACAGCCCCTTATACCCAAAGTTGTGTACCACAGACCTCAACCATTTTTATCCAGAGATCAATATCATGTTTTGAGAGCTGGTAAAAATATTCAGTAATCAAATGTAGGTGAAGTGTCTAAACAAACTGTAATGTCTTTTGCTGTGAATATTTTTAGGTTACCTTTCTGTCAAAGCCTTGCTGTCCTAAATAGTCTCTGGGATTAAAAGAATAGACTTTTTAATATCTGGGATTTGTGACTGGATGGATGGTAACTGGATGATTGGGCATGAAGTTTTAGGTGACGGGATAAGTGGTGTGTGTGTGTCACACGCAGTGAGACAGGACCACTAGGGGGAGCTACGGCTTGCACAGAGGTGGTGTGAGCCCTGAGAAGAATCCAAGCAGTAACCAGGACTTCTCCAGTGCCTCTGATGGTGAGGATGTTGCGCCGCTGGATACTGCTAGGTTGTGGTCCTTGGGCACACCAAGGTGGGCAAATCACGGTACCAAATCACAAAGCAGAAGGATAATCGAGGAAAGCCGGGTTAGAGGCAGGCAGCAAGCAAGAGAGGTCAGGTCATACGCCAAGGGTCAATTGCCAGGGATCCAGGAGACAGACACTAGTGACACAGGGGCCACTGGCGGCACAGGGAACACAGTAGACACTGGAAACAACAAGAGATACAGGTGATTCAGGATATCCACAGACAGGAACACTGGAACAGCACAGGGAAGTTGGCTGGGAACCAACAGACTGGACAACAAGGGGTTAACGCAGGAGCTGGACAGAGAAAACACTGAATTAAGCACCAGGTGAACAGGAACTAGCTCAACAGATTTAGGGGCTCGACACAATGAGACACGTTGCACGAACACAGAGTGCAGTATGTGAGCTAGCCAGATAGCCAGGGCTGGGCATTAGGCTATTTTCTGATTGGCCAGCGGATTGGACAGAATTATTAAAGCTTGGAAACAGAGGCACGCCCAGCTTCATAACTGCCCGCAGGTCCATTTAAATAAAACAGACATTTGGTCTGATAAGGATCTGTGTAATATAATCAGTTGCCATATATTTTTAAATAAACTACCGTTCTCCCTTTTTTTTCCTCCTTTGTTACAACTCCGCACTTGCAACACTTGATGCATGTGATGACTGAATGGCATTTTTACAGGCAAGATTTCTGATGATCACAGCAGAGAAACCCACCTGTGCAAGGTAAGTCAACATAGTAATGAGAGAAACAGGGACAGTGGGATGCCACTTTATAACATGAGATGTCTGCACAAGAACTTTCATGGTATTATCACCAGATATTTTTTTAATTTAAAAAAAAATGACTTTTTACATTATTATACCTTTTCAAAGTCAATATGGGATTTCAGCTGGTACTAAGGTAAAGGATTTTTTTATTGATTCTTGATCTGATATTTATATTTTTTCTATCTTGTGTTTTTTGATCACCTTTTTTTATAATTGATAACTGACTTCTATTTTTAATAGAAACACAAATACATTACCACCAGCATCTGCTTTTGACTGGTCTCTTTCTTACCATATCTTTAAGTTTATTTCTTAAGTGGTTTGTGCATATCCCTTTTAATATCTTAGATATCCATTAATGTTTTAACCAAAAAGTTAGTGTGAATCATGAATTGTACCCTCTGTCTCAAAGTAGAATACTCGCATTGATCATGTAGTTGAGCTGCGCTTTTTTAGCAGCAATAACTAAGAATTGCCTTCAATCTGCACCATTGGTAAGCTTCCGATAAGGTGTATATTTTTTCAGTCATTTTTCTATTACTCCCACATCTATTTTGAGTATTATTCCTTTTAACTTTTGTTGGATTTCATATTATTTAGGTATATTTCATCCCTCTTGACCTTTTAAGTATCATCTACCTATACTCTTCCCAGCTGTTGCTAATGCATACTCAACTAAGTGGTAATCCTGTTTTCCTATCTTTTGCCTTGTTTTCATACCTCTTACTGGTTATTTTTACCAGGTTTTTGAGAATTATAATTTCCTTGACAGATTACCTCAGGCAGATCCTTTTTTATTCTTCCCACTATATCTGCTAATGCTACAGGTTGTTTCCTAGATGTAAGTACTACCATTTAAATTTTTTATCATTTATAATCCTTTCCTCTTTTCCTCCATCCATTTTGGATTCCAAGAATACTATTTATGTATTACATTTGCACTGGGAAACCTATGCTTCTTATATCCTTGTGATGCTATCTATATCAATTATCCTTTTGTACCCTTATAATAAATAATGTATGAAGAAGTGAATTTAATATGCATATGACTATTATGTATTGTTTATCAATCAGTGTTGAAGTGTGTATTTTCTACTATCATTGGACTAATTTAATGCTGTATTGTCTTTTATAGTCCCAAGAGTTGATGTTTATAAAAAATCCCCTAATGAAGTGCTTTGTGGGCGAAACGCGTGGGGGATTAACGCACACTACAACATCTCTTCTCCCTAAATTTATCAACGAGTGTGACTCTTTAAATAACAAACAACCACTAAGTATTTGTTTTTATGTATGGGAATCACGTAACTACGTTATTGTTGACCCTTTTAATTGATATCTTGAATTTAATAAAGTGTATTTTTTATATTAATTTAGTTACGGTATTACAGTGGTGCCTAAAAAGAGCCTTCTTTCCTTTTTTTTTCCTTTCTTCTCATATGTTTGGACTATATTTGTTTATAAAGTCAGTGCTCGGCACTACCATTTCTCTATAGAGTTTAAACTATTACATATATTCTTTGGGTGCACTACATTTTTTCACTTAAAAATCAATTGTTATTAGTGGCAATTTTTTTCAATCCTTCATTAAATCCATATCAGGTTTGCTGGATAACCCAGGTTTTATTAAAATAAGGCTGGCTCTCCACTATGAAGGAAGGGGGTGGGTAAAATTTTTGCCTTGCCTAGGGCCCCAGACTTTCCTAATCTTCCTCTCATTCTACCTCTGAATCTAAAATGGTACCTTTTGCTGCTCCCCCACCAGCTGCAGGTTCTCATCTCTTCGGCAGTACTTTTAGTTCCTGTGGTGGAGAGTATTGTTAGAAGAGGAAAGCATTTGAATTATTCTGGCAATGCCACATCCCAAATAATTATGAACAGGCAATGTGTACCACTTAAGGTAGTGGTTACCTGGTTGTGATATATTGATTTTCCTATTAGGCAGTATATTGGTAAATTTTATCTGTTTGTTTGTAAACAACTTTGCATACTATATTCAAATAATTGATATATATATACACTTTTGTTACAGTACTTGGTTCTGTTCACCATTTAAAACACCTCAAGAAGCTGAGACATATCCGCAAAACACGTTGAGTAAATCTGGATAATGGTGTTCATGAGCAGAAATTTGTGTACCAACTGCTTGGATAGGAAACTCATTGTGAACAACCTTTCTATTTAGATTAAAAAAAGATTTTAACAAAGTTGAAAAGTAGTGTTATATGAATTGCTTTTGTATATGTTTTTATGAAGAAATATTTTTGTATTTAAAAGATATACATATTTTAGAAATTTGAGTATGTTTGTCACTTGCTTTGCAGATACATGCCTTAAAAGTCCTACATATAACCTACCTGAAGTGGTACACATTGTCTGTTGAGAAAAGAAAAGCAGATAGGTAAAGAACAGAGAAGAACGGATAAGCATTTTTACCATCAAACAAAGCAAGTTTAACCTTTTCACATAACACTCATCTCCCCAATGGGGCACAGATAGCAAGAAAGCCTGACAAAAAGTTTTGGCTTGAGATATACTTTAAATAAATGAGTGTAATGTTACGCTGTCACTGCATTCCAGGTGATTTTGTATCTCAGTTATTCAGAGCAGAATTATACACAACAGTTTATTATTAGTGGGTGAGTCTTAGAGATAACTCTTAGTAATAGGTAAAAAGTATAATGGAGATGGGGAATGTTCGGGCTTTATATCCTGAAAGGTAATGAGACAGAGCCGATTTCTGCTTTCTTTGCTGTTTGCAATAATCCATATTACTGATTGGTATAAATGCTTCTGTCACTAGGCTATGCGCTCCTGCGGAGCTGCAGCCTTTATTGCTGATGGGTACCGATTGTGATTAGTCACACACACAGAATGTTTTGTGTCCTGGGATAAAAGAAGGATGCATTGCGAATTGGCTGTGATAAAGCAGTCACAAAAAAATGGTAAAATGCCAGTGAAACAAATAACTTAATGTGTTAAAATGAAGGAATGGGTGAAACATTTCTTAACTTACAAAAGTGAATTTTCTTTTTATTATCCTTCTTAAATCCTTGCTGCACTATTAAAAAATAAAATAGGGGGTCACAGGTTCTTTGTGTTAGGCAGTGGTGGACCCACGAGTGGGTAAATCTGCAGGGGCAGGGGGTGGGTATAGTAACAGAAGCTGCAATTTTCTTATGAGCTTCTGGGGTATCCAGTTATTTCTTTTTTTGCAAAACTGGATTTGCATTTTACAACCCAATTCTAGATAAATAGCTAAGTATATAAAACAAGCATATATGAGATATAATGTACCTGATAGAGGAGCTGTAATTATGATATATACACCTACCTTGATTACCTTTCTGCCTCCAAGCTGCTTCTGTGAAAAGTGTGGCACCCTTTTCTGTACTGAACTTAAATAATATATAGTTGTCCCTTTAAATCTTTCTACAATCACTGTTCAGACCATTATAGGTGTTTTCTCCCTTCAAATCTCTAACCAAATTATTATTATTAAAATTAATTTACCATTATATAATCATCAATCTACCCCTTCAAACATTCAAACAATCTGATTTATCTACGCATCTCCACACTATAGAACTTGGGCCTGATTTAATAAAGCTCTCCAAGAATGGAGAGGGTACACTTTCAGGGTTCTCCCCAGGCCCTTTTAGCTGGGCGCACCACCCGGCACTTTTCAGCACTCACCCGGCTGTTTTTGGGTGGTTACTAAAGAGTTTGGTCACAATACAGGGACTGCCACCCACCTACAATTTCTTCCCACCCAGCTTAAAAAAAATTCTGGGTTGAGCACTGACTTTCATCAGTAAAGCTGGGTGATCCAGCAAACCTGGAATGCATCTGGTCCAAGATTCAAAACATCTGCTAGCAAATAGCAAATGACTTTGAAGAAATCCATTCCAGGTTTGCAGGATCACCCAGCTTCACCGATTAAAGTGTATCCTCTCCTATCTTGCGCAGGATTGAAAACATTTGCTAACAAATAGAAAATGACTTTTAAGAAATCCATTCCAGGTTTGCTGGATTCACATTATGGAACTAACTTTTGTAATTTGCTAAGGAGAGACTGCTATCTCAGACGCTGACACTTATATATAGTAATATATATATAGTGCCTATAATCAGGAAATTTGCTTTATGGGTAATTATTGTTAATAGATTAATAATTATGTATGTACTCATTCATTTGGATGACTTGTGTTTGTGAAATATATCAATTTGTCTGCCACAAAGCCCTTTTTATGTCTTTTCTTTGTTCACGTATCACTCCTATTGAGCTGGCAGATTAGATAAACTTTATTTTGTAAAAAGTTTGCTGATTAGACAGTAGAAGCAGCATCTAAAGTTCTCCCTTCCTGCCCCTAGACTAACAGCTTCATTAAAAACTTTAGAGTCCTAGTTAGCTCAAAGGGTGAACCATCGCTCTCTGAGTCTTGCTGTGCAAAGGCTAGCAGGGGCCTAAAATAAGTATTTCAGACTTCAGAGAGGTAAGATTCAGGTACTTATAACACTCAGTAGTATTTTAGTGAATACATCACTTCATTATATATGTTTTATACTTTGTATCTGCCTGCTGTCCAGTTTTAAACTTTGTTATATCAAGCAGTTAAAAAATGTTAGCCTCATGGAAAAAATAGGTTAAAGTTACACCAATAAAACTTAAAACTTAATACGGATATTGCTGAAAAAATTGCAATATAAGCCAGTTTTTTTGTAGAATAAAAACCCGTAATTATATGTTACTGTGAAAAATAATCAAAGTATTCAAACATTAAATAAAACCCCAGAACATTCTATTTGAATGCTACAAAGATTAGGAGTGACTTTAGTCTGGGTTCTCACATCTGTGACATGGAAACAAACACACATTTTAGCATGCTAAGGCACGGGGCTTATGAACCAACATGCCCCAAAAGAAGGTATATTACAAATACAAATTAAGCTATCAGTGTACCACAGGACAAAGAATTGTGCTACCAGGTGTGCTGGAACTTGTGTTTGTTGGCATGGTGTATTGGGTGCAATTACAGATGAATCGCACTGCTGTGCACCAGATGAGTCTTTTTGCTAACCTGCACATTATTGCAGCCAGTGGTGGACATAGCCAATAGGCAGAACTGACTTGTACCTCCCCCGCTGAAATGACTTGGGACCCACATGGCAGCCCCTTGTGGTTGAGGAGGGTACAGGGATCTTGTGCAGCTGCACATTTTAACATTCCTATGTCTGCCCTGACTGCAGCTCAATGTGGATTCAGCCTTGTACTTTTCTTTTTGATCATTAATGAGACAAGCCCTAGAATATAGCATCCTCTTTTTTCTGTTATACCACCAGTGCCTTCCTCCATGTCCTCCACTGATTGTCAATGAACCAGCTCAACATACAAATAAATACGTCTACGTTCTACTGCCATAGCTAATCTGGTACTTACAAAATTTGTAATTACGCTAAGTCAGTAGTTTTAGTAACTATTTATTCTTGTATTTTTGTATCATGTGATTAAAAGTATTGTATAATCTTTCAATCTTTTTGTTTTTTTAAATATAAAGATCACATTTTACTGTAAAATATATATATATATTGCATTTTGGAATGTTAAAATCATCTTTACATACATAATTACATAGTTTGAAACTAATGTGACACCAAGGCAGGATTGGAGGTGGGAAGGGAGATATATTTGCCCAAGATTCCTATGTGAAGTAGCAGGTGGAAGACTCTCACCTGTGAGATAATTAATGAAGAAGCACTGAGGATAGGAATATAACATAGAGCAAGGAGCTCAGTCAGGAGCTTGGCGAGACACAGACAGGGGTCTGTGTGAGTTCAACTCTGTTTGGAGACACAGACAGGGGTCTGTGGGAGTTGAGCTCTGTTTGGAGACAGAGACAGGGGTCTGTGTGAGTTCAGCTCTATTTGGAGACACAGACAGGTGGACTGTGTGATTGAGCTCTGCTGGAGACACAGACAGTCGTGAGGGAGCTTGGCTGAGAGACTCAGAAAGTCGGTCTGGGTGAGTGAGGTCAAAAGTGAGTAGAAGGTTGCTGAAAGCTTGGTTTTGAGCTGACAGGGAGAAACCCTCCAGCTGATTGACAGGGATGTCTTGATGTATAGTTAGTGTCGGACAGGCAAGGTTTTCTTTTGCTGTTTTGTTATTTTATCTGCAACCTTCAATAAACCTGGCTGCAAGCCAGCTTAAGGCTGATACCTCGGTGTGATCTGAGTTGGATGAACCAGACAAGTGTCCTTTGACCCCAGCAAAGGCGATCCTGCGCGTAACTCCTCACACTATATTTATGCACACAGACATGACATATGAACATTCATATTTAGTCACTGCCAACTCTGTCACTACTTTTTGCTTTGCATTGCTACACAATAGCTGTGCTTTACTGCTATTTATTACAATGCAAGTCTATGGGCTCTATGTTTAAAAAAAAGGAAATCAGACATTCCCTCGTGAGAATCTTCCAGGTCAATGTTTTTAATTGATTCCCAACAGGGAATGTTTGAGGGAATGTCAGATAGAGCACTATGAGTCTGCTGATTCATTGAAAGCAATGACGGTGTCAGATATCACCTGACCATTACACCTACATAAGTTTGATGGACATGCAATACCTAAACAATTGTCATTTATATGGAGTTTTTGGCCTCACACTGCTCCTATGTTAGTAATTATACCAACCTCTCCTGATGATCTTGGGTCCTATATACTAGTAGTTATTTATCAGGCTGAGGGAGCTCATTATATAACTTTATATATAGTTTAGGAATGACTGAAGCACAAAGTTTCAGTGGTCCGGTGCACCAGAGCACCTCACAAATAATTATGGGGATTGTTGTTGAGGAATCACAGGGTCATGTTCCCACAGAAAAATACCAGGTAGACTAACAGTTTACCCTTAGGTATGATGTAAAGAAGCATGGCCAGGAACAAGCAGGAGATTTTATTCTAAAAAACAAGCAGGTATACAGAACTCAGGAGCTTAGAGGGTCAAAGGTACTTGTAGGGTTATAGGAGGGTTGGGGGTTACAGAGGCCTATTTAATTTACAGAGCTGCATAATATGTTGGCGCTAAAAAAAACTGTTTATTATTAATAATAATAATAATAATAATAATAATAATCAGGATAACAGAAAGCTCAGGGGTCAGAGTAGGCACGAGGTAACAGAAGCAGGGGGTCTTCAATGCTAAGAAGCATGCTGCTACACCTTAGATGCCCATACCAATCAGGAGTGCCATCACTTAATTGGTTGGGGTGGTGGCTGTGGTTCTCGATTAAACGTAAAGGTTCCAAGGCCATGTGCCAATTTAGTTAGCTAGCACTGCATTAAATAAAATCTTACACAACTGCTTTTTTGGTAAGGCTATCTGTAAGATATTGACGTGTGTCTTTATGAATTTATATCTATTCATTTTTTTTAAATGTGGATCCATTCTCCTATTGTACCCTGCAGGGCTGGCCTGTTCATCTGACATCTGAGTCCTTTTCTGTGTGTATTATCCTAGAAAGCAATATAGAAGGCATGCTGAGTGTTATCAAACCGTCTGGAGCAAAAACCATTCTTTTAAAGAAAGAAGTGTTATTTCGACTACTCTCCTGATCAAGAAGACTGCAGAGGCTTCTAGGATTTATGTGTAATAATATACTGCAGAGGGACATTAATAGACTGGATGCCTCCCCTGTATTTAGGCTGGTTGCACAACGACCTGTGGTTGCCGAGGGCTTATGACTAATCAGGGTGTCACTGACTCCTACGTGTACCACAGTTCCACACTCTTCGGCATGGCTAATCGAAAGCACATGTCTTTACGGATGAAATTAGTCAACGTTTCAGTACTGAGATTTGCAGACTTTATTTATCTTTCAGATCCTTGTAAAATCTTTAACTAGTATATTTTTATATAACATACATGGGAATATAATTCAAAAAAGCCTTAGGGTCTTTAATCCAACAGATGAGTTTAATATATTATCTTTTGCATTATATTCTGCAACTTTTAATGGATTTTTATGACACCATGCCTGACACTGCATTTTCATAATGTTCCACTTTAAAAATTTGCAATCAGGCAGGGTTTTATTGCAGTTACCTACTTACCTGCCTGATTTCTCTCTTCAGCTGCCAAAAGCATGGGAAGCTGGGATACCCGGTGTATCCTGGCTTCTCCTGCGGCCGCAGGACTGAATGAACTCAGAGTGCCTCTGCAGAAGCTATGTCATCCCAACCCAGCCAACCAAGCAAATCAAATCAGGAAGAGAAGAATGTACAATATCTACGAACGATCGTGTCGTTAACTCTATGTGCAGGATCGGTGCTATACGATCGGTCGTATATATCGTGCATGAACGTTCGTCGTTCGTTTTCCAACGATAATAATTGGAAGTGTGTACGTAGCTTAACACATACCTATGTCTGCCCTGACTGCAGCTCAATGTGGATTCAGCCTTGCACTTTTCTTTTTGATCATTAATGAGACACCACCAGTGCCTTCATCCAAGTCCTCCACTGATTGTTAATGAACCAGCTCAAAACATACAAATAAATACCTCTGCGTTCTACTGCCATAGCTAATCTGGTACTTTCCTATATCTGCTAACTAACCAACCTCTGCTCTGCATATGACCTTTACCTCGAGTTCTCTACTTCTTTTCCAGTGTACTTATGTATTTCTGCTATTCCCTCAATCCCTTATTTTACATGTCATTGTGATGGGACATAATAATGTGTCTTCTGTGTTACTCTACATACTGATATCATGTAAAGTAATGCTTAGCATTTTATTATAAATTTTCATGCTGTTTTTGCCATACTTTGTTTTAGTAACTATTTATTCCTGTATTTTTATATCATATGATTAGAAGTATTGTATAGTCTTTCAATCTTTTTGATTTTTTAAATATAAAGATAACATTTTATTGTAAAATATTTTTATTTTGCATTTTGGAATGTTAAAATCATCTTTACATATTTATGCACACGGACACGACATATGAACATTCATATTTAGTCACTGCCAACCCTGTCACTACCTTTTGCTATGCAGTGCTACACAATAGCTGTGCTTTACTGCTATTTATTACAATGCAAGTTTATGGGCTCTATGTTTAAAAAAAGAAAATCAGACATTCCCTCGTGAGAATCTTCCAGGTTAATGTTTTTAATTGATTCCCAACAGGGAATGTTTGAGGGAATGTCAGATAGAGCACTATGAGTCTGCTGATTCATTGAAAGCAATGACGGTGTCAGATATCACCTGACCATTACACCTACATAAGTTTGATGGACATGCAATACCTAAACAATTGTCATTTATATGGAGTTTTTGCCCTCACACTGCTCCTATGTTAGTAGTTATACCAACCTCTCCTGATGATCTTGGGTCCTATATACTAGTAGTTATTTATCAGGCTGAGGGAGCTCATTATATAACTTATTATATAGTTTAGGAATGACTGAAGCACAAAGTTTCAGTGGTCCGGTGCACCAGAGCACCTCACAAATAATTATGGGGATTGTTGTTGAGAAATCACAGGGTCATGTTCCCACAGAAAAATACCAGGTAGACTAACAGTTTACCCTTAGGTATGATGTAAAGAAGCATGGCCAGGAACAAGCAAGAGATTTTATTCTAAAAAACAAGCAGGTATACAGAACTCAGGAGCTTAGAGGGTCAAAGGTACATGTAGGGTTATAGGAGGGTTGGGGGTTACAGAGGCCTATTTAATGTACAGCGCTGCGTAATATGTTGGCGCTAAAAAAAAACTGTTTATTATTAATAATATTAATAATAATAATAATCAGGATAACAGAAAGCTCAGGGGTCAGAGTAGGCACGAGGTAACAGAAGCAGGGGGTCTTCAATGCTAAGAAGCATGCTGCTACACCTTAGATGCCCATACCAATCAGGAGTGCCATCACTTAATTGGTTGGGGTGGTGGCTGTGGTTCTCGATTAAACGTAAAGGTTCCAAGGCCATGTGCCAATTTAGTTAGCTAGCACTGCATTAAATAAAATCTTACACAACTGCTTTTTTGGTAAGGCTATCTGTAAGATATTGACGTGTGTCTTTATGAATTTATATCTATTCATTTTTTTTAAATGTGGATCCATTCTCCTATTGTACCCTGCAGGGCTGGCCTGTTCATC
The DNA here is from genome assembly GCF_032062135.1 of Pyxicephalus adspersus. Taxonomy (NCBI): domain Eukaryota; kingdom Metazoa; phylum Chordata; class Amphibia; order Anura; family Pyxicephalidae; genus Pyxicephalus; species Pyxicephalus adspersus. Next base: position 6,253,950 of record NC_092865.1, read on the forward strand.
TGACATCTGAGTCCTTTTCTGTGTGTATTATCCTAGAAAGCAATATAGAAGGCATGCTGAGTGTTATCAAACCGTCTGGAGCAAAAACCATTCTTTTAAAGAAAGAAGTGTTATTTCGACTACTCTCCTGATCAAGAAGACTGCAGAGGCTTCTAGGATTTATGTGTAATAATATACTGCAGAGGGACATTAATAGACTGGATGCCTCCCCTGTATTTAGGCTGGTTTCACAACGACCTGTGGTTGCCGAGGGCTTATGACTAATCAGGGTGTCACTGACTCCTACGTGTACCACAGTTCCACACTCTTCGGCATGGCTAATCGAAAGCACATGTCTTTACGGATGAAATTAGTCAACGTTTCAGTACTGAGATTTGCAGACTTTATTTATCTTTCAGATCCTTGTAAAATCTTTAACTAGTATATTTTTATATAACATACATGGGAATATAATTCAAAAAAGCCTTAGGGTCTTTAATCCAACAGATGAGTTTAATATATTATCTTTTGCATTATATTCTGCAACTTTTAATGGATTTTTATGACACCATGCCTGACACTGCATTTTCATAATGTTCCACTTTAAAAATTTGCAATCAGGCAGGGTTTTATTGCAGTTACCTACTTACCTGCCTGATTTCTCTCTTCAGCTGCCAAAAGCATGGGAAGCTGGGATACCCGGTGTATCCTGCCTGACTACCAGGGGCATTGTGTTTGTTTCAATCCATTAGAGACTGCATAGTGTAATATTTAGTGTCAGACAAACTTGTGATGTGAGAGGATGAACAACACACAGCCTGCATAGATAGATAGAAATTAGTCTTTTCAACCCTAAAGTGTGTGTAGGGGGTTTGTTTTTGTTAGTTATTGATGAAGTAGTAAACCTCAATTTTTTCAATAAATTTCAAGTTTGGCCCTTGACTTGGTCTACGTTTTTAATTTCGGCCCTCTGTGTATTTGCGTTTGACACCCTTGGTCTAGGGGATGTAGTTTTAGTTACCTTATTCCTTCACTCTGGGGCTCCTCCTGGTCCCCCACAGTCTCTTCCATAAGCCAATCAATAGTCCTGTGTTATTAGTGAGGATGCTGAGGGTCAGCATACAATCCAGGAGGTCAGATGGAAGCAGAGCCATGTTAACCACTGTAAGAATGATTGATATTATTAAACTGTATTTAAAAAAGTGCCAACATATTACGCAGAGCTGTACATTAAACATGAGTTGCAAATGACAGATACAAACAATGACAAAGGAAGAGGAGAAGACCTTGCCCAAAAGAGCTTACAATCTAAGAGGGTTCAAATAAATATAATTGCTCATTACACACCTTGTAGACCTACATGAGTATTTAATCCTTGCAATGCCCAGTGCTACAGATTTGTTTTTACATTCCTGTGGTATAGCTTTTAAATATTTTAACTAGCCATTACTAGCCAACTAGCTAAGGGTATTGCCTATATTTTAGACTCACTTCTAGGATATTTGACAATCAGCATTTTTCAGCCCACATTTTGTAAATCTAGGCTGATAGGGTGACAACCCTGGAATGTTTTAATACATTGGCTTGGGCTCGCATGACAAACATGTAGGGATATTTTAAAAAACAGGTGTGGGAGAGCACTGCAGGAAAAATCAAGCTGTTTGTTCACTATTTGGTAACCACTAAGAATTGTGTGACATGTCCTACAAAACTTTAGTTCTGGATAAACTTGGATAAACAGTGTGCATACAAGCTAGAAGAGGAAAGAAAGCAAAACCAACAAAAGAAAAACAGAGGCTAACTGGGGAAAAAGTCAGAAATGCAACACTTGGTAATGCACAATAGGGCCAGTGGGGAAAAAATAAGTAATATTACAAAGTGCTGATTTTTCAATGCAGTTATATGGAAAGAATTTCTGCGGTGGCAGGGCTCAATACTGACACCTTGTGGCAACTTTCTGGAAAAGCATCCACAGCCAGCTATCATTTGGTATTCCTTTCAAATTCATGTTACTCTTTTATTTATAAGTCAGTAGAGACATTGTAAACAACAGATTTATAACTTATTGTGTTTATTGCTAAAGCTAATCCTGAACACAGCATACTAAGAAGGTTGTTTAAATCAGACTGTGCTGTGCTTCAAAATCCATTTAAAATCTTCTGCGTTCAGGATTAAACAAAATAACTGTAATGGATAAATATATAAACATGCTAACCTGCTAAATGTTTTCCTTTCTTATAGATTATGCAATAGTATTATGTTCCACCGTAGATCCCAACGGGTACTTGCATCATTGCTCCATGCCCTAGATTAATAAAGGAGAACTCTAGGAAAACAGAAACTTCTGTTATTTGTATACAGAACAGTACTTGCGTTTGCCTATTGTTTTTAGGGTGTATATTTGTTGCAAGAAATAATTCTATATGTTGGTTTGGACCTGAAGCTTCACAGTAAGGTAAATGGCAACCCTTAATGAATGGCAATAATTTTTCAGGAGCACTGTACATCATAATTGTCTAAACACCTAGCTCAGTGATTTTATTATTAATAAACAGGATTTATATAGCGCCAACATATTACACAGCGCTGTACATTGAATAAGGGTAGCAACTCAGAATGGGTTTGCTGACCCTGGCAACAGTGGACCATACCTGTGTAATGTGTGTTACATAGTTAATTAGGTTGAAAAAAGACATAAGACTATCAAGAACAACCACTAGGGAAATAAGCATATCCCAGAAAAAAAACCCTATGGATCCGGAGGAAGGCAAAAAAACTCCCTGGTACAATTTGCTCCAATAGGGGAAAATAATTCCTTCCTGTTACCATGAGGCAATCGGATGTTCCCTGGATTAGCAATCTCTGTTATCTTTACTTTAAAGCTTTAATCCCCAGTTATATTCTGTGCTTCTAGAAATCATCCCCTGGAATGGATTTCTTCAAAGGCATTTGCTATTAGCAAATGTTTTCAATCCTAGACCAGATTCATTCCAGGTTTGCTGGATCACCCAGCTTCACTGATGAAAGTGTATCCTTTCCAGCCTTGGCGAGCTTTAATTATTCAGACCCATTGACTCTCCATGACTTTTCTCTCCTGGAATTAATATTATCCAGTATATATATAGCGCTCCAAATTATGCAGCGCTGTAGATCAGCCTTTTGTATTACACATACTTCCACTCCAATTGGCACTGCAAGGCAACAACCCAACAGGTACATACAATGCAGCACATCGTAGTGCATCACCATGCATTGTGTTGTGCTGCATTGTAAATAATACAAAGTGTCTTTTTTTTGCTTTCTGGTGCCTTGGCAGACCATTTACGTAACCCCTCTCTTTAATACTTAATAATAATTATTAATACACAGTATTTTTATAGAGCCAACAAATAACACAGCACTTTACAAGTCCATAGTCATGTTACTAGCTGTCACTCAAAGGAGCTCACAATCTAACGTCCCCACCCTAGTCATATGTCATTAACACAGTTTAAGGTCAATATGGGGAGAAGCCTATTAACCTAACTGCATGTTTTTGAAATGTGGGAGGAAACTGGATTACCCGGAGGAAACCCACACACACACGGTGAGAGCCTGCAAACTCCATGCAGATAATGTCCTGGCAGAGATTCTAACCTGGGACAAAGAGCTACAAAGGCCAGAGGGCTAACCACTGAGCTGCTGCCCAAAAATAAACATAAATAGCAGTACATTTTTTCCACAAACTGGCTGATCTGGGGAAAAACAGTGATGTAAAAATAGAACAGTTTGATAACTGCTCACAGTAGCCGGTAACATTTGTTAACATGTGACTCTCATCAAAGTGATAAGTAAACCTTGATATCTGATGTGTTATGAAAGTGATGAGATGGAAATAAACCCATTAGTTCATTAGAAAACC
>NC_092865.1:6260157-6264439 GCF_032062135.1 Pyxicephalus adspersus
TAGGAAGAGCAATGTCTAATTATATGCTTGCAGCATCTGGCAGCTGACCATTATAGGCAAAAGAAAGGTGAATTATATGTCCAGATATATTTTGATAAAAGACGCTGGGCTCTTGCCCTAGTCCTGAATGTGTCCTGATCCTGACAATCACAGTAAATAGCACGTTGAAGAGAACATTTCCTCAGTAAGTATTAAACATTATCAGAAAATAACTAATACTACTCATATATTTACTTATATAAGACCATGTGTACAGCTGGCTGCTGATATGGATTGTGACAATGTACGTGTTACATCAATAGACGAAGCAGCACAAATTAACACAGGTGCACTGCATGGTACCATAAAATACACTAATACACTATTCAATACACTACATAATATATATAAATTTTAAATATATAATATGTAGATATAAATATAGTGTGCTTTGGGTCTGGAGCATGCACTGCTGGCCCATTCATTTTTACAGACCACCCCAATGCAGTGTATGTTGTTATGCAAAAATCGTTCAATGAGACATGTACAGTACAGTATGTTAACATACAGCAGCCATTGCTAGTTAGCCCATACTCAATGACGCTCCTATTGCAGGATCTGAGGGGCAGAATGATAAATGAGGAAGTCCATTTTTATAAGTAGGAGAAGGTGGTAAAGAAGTGTTAGGTCCTCTAACAGGTTATTATAGCTCTCTACTGGGGAGATTTATTGGTGACAGATACCAGACAGTTCTGGATGTAAGAGGAAATCTCCAAGTGGTGACACAGGCAGCATTTAAAAGAAAACCTTAAAGAATTTATAGGCTGTCATTGCTGACCTCTCCTGGAAATACTAGTTGCACCACCAGTATATAGGTAGGGTGGTCTGCAGAACATTACAATGCAACATTCCCCAAGCACAGTTACTGCAAAGTCAGCAGAAAAAGAAAATCTAAACAGTTTCCTTATTAGTATAGGTTAAAATTCAGGCCTTACATTTCTTTTGCCTTCCATATGTTAATAGCAATGCATGCTTTCACGACCTTCCTTATGTCTCTTCCTCAGGAAATGCTGCAATGCCTAAAGAAGGGTCACATGTTCCTGAAATCCTTGTTAATATTAGTAAACTAATAATAGATAATAAACTCCAAATTGTCTGCATTATTCAATAGATAAATCAGAGAAAAAGAGGTCTTTGCAGCGTAGATTTTCAAATACTTCTAAGACTACACCAAGGTCCCTTTGTAAAGCCTGGCTGTCAGGCAGATCCAATGGCTATCTAAGAACAAGCATGCAGACCAGGAGTTCTGACTTTCTAATCAGTATGCTTCTTTGTGGTCAGTGACTTAAAGTATAAGAGACTTCTTGGGAACTTGTATTCCTCAGAAGGAGGTCAGCTTTAGGTGATGTTTAGTATTCCACAACACAATGGACCTGATTCATTAAAGCCCTCCAGGGCTGTAGATGATACACTTTCATCAGTGTAACTGGCTGATCCAGAAAACCTGAAATGTATTTGGTCCAGGATTCAAAACATTTGCTAGCAAATAGCAAGTGACCTTGAATGAATGTATTCCAGGTTCCCTTATGAAAGTTTATCTTCTCCAGCCTTGGAGAGCTTTAATAAATCAGGTCCAATGTGGTCACTCCAGCAATTTATGAAGAAATGTAAAAATTGATTAGGGATATAGTCAAAGTTCTACGCAGTGCTGTCTTTAGAAGCTTTTTTTTTTATTAGAGTTCTTGTTTAATAAAACAAAGTTTATTTTGTTTTTAATCAAAGCCCAACTCGACACAAATATAAATGAAAACATCAGGCTAGATGCAAGGTACTGCTTACCCTGTGAATTAAGTTATGACAGGCGTGATCTTATTAGTTTGATGTACAAGGCAGACATTTTTTGGTGTGGTAGATCATTGTGTGTCTGACATCGCTTGATGGAATTGTTATGTTTTTCAGCTCATTACCCGTTGATGTATGCAGCTGGTTAATCTATGTTCCAGCAAGCCATGAGGTCATCCCATAGTCCTCTCTGAATTTCCATAAGCCTCGCAGGAGATGGTACATGGAAGAAGGCGGCTTTATAGTGGCACTTTTGTCTGGATCGCAGATGGCTGCGGAACCCATATGTTTTAAATAACATGATTTATTCTTCACTAGTGAATGTTTACTGCGGTTTTTCTCAACCAGATTTTCTATGGATCCCCAAGGTTCCTTCAGAGGTTGCTGGGGGTTCCTTGAGCAATGGGCAGTTTGCACCTCTTAGATCAGTTTAAGTGACCCCAATGATGTTTTTGGCTATCTGTGAGGGTGACATTCTTCCCAATGGCCAGCAATGTAGGAGGAATTCTTCCCACTGACCACCACACTAATATACTGTGATCTGTGGATATAGGAATTATAGCAGAGGTTCCCTGAAGACCTGGAAGTTAGTTTAAAAAAATTGTGAAAGGCTGGTTTACTGTGTCACACTCACTACTCTATTTACTGGATAATTTTTCTTCAAATATTTATATAAGTATTTTGAACCACTCATATGCATTTTCAAGTTTGTTTTAAATATTGAAATACACCATGGTGGCTCAGAGGTAGCACTCTTACCTTTGCAGCACTAATTTCCAAGTCCCGAATCTCGGCCAGGACACTATCTGCATGGAGTTTGCAGGTTCTCCCTGTGTCTGTGTGGGTTTTCTCCCACATTCCAAAAACATGCAGTTAGGGTAATTGGCTTCCCCTCAAAATTGACCTTAGACTACGGTAGGGACATTAGATTGTAAGCTCCTTTGAGGGACAGTTAGTGACACGACTATTGACTTTGTACAGCGCTGCATAATATGATGGTGCCATATAAAATACTGTGTAATAATAATACATTACTGTAATTCTAATTAAATACTTATAATCTATGTGGCACATGAGTGATCAGAAGGGGAATATGAACGGCACATGAGTGATCAGAAGGGGACAATCAATGGCACATAGTGATCATGAGTGACTTTCAACAATAAATGTGTACTGTAGTCTTCTTCATGGAAAAATAAGACATCCCCTGAATATAAGACCTAGGGCATATTTTGGCATTTCAAAAAATATATGACAGTGCCTTATAATCGGTGAAACAGGGTATAAGGGTTTTCTACCCTTTTATGTAAGGTAAAAATGTCGAGTTTAGGTATGCTTTAAAGAGGAACTCAACTCAAAAGTCCCTCAAAACAAAAAAAAAACATCTTTAATTCCGCAGAGCAGTTGATCAGTCCGGAGGTGTCTTCTGTCGGGTCCCGCATCGTCCCAACATCCATCTTTGGGGCGGCGCTTCGGGCACCGCCATCTTCTCCTCTTCCTCCGGGTTCTTCTTTCTATGTCAACCGACCCAGGCACGAGATCGGGTGATGTAGATGGGAAAAAACTTGCCAATCTCACTGCGCTACTTCCCCCATCTCCTAGATTGTAAGCTCTACTGGGCAGGGCCCTCTCCTCCTCCTGTGTCACTGTCTGTATGTGTCAGTCATTTACAACCCCTATTCATTGTACAATATGTTGGCGCTATATAAATACTGTTTATTAATAATAATATTAATAGCGCCAACATATTACTCAGCGCTGTACACTAAATAGGGGTTGCATATGACAGACAGATACAGACAGTGACACATGAGGAGGAGGAGAGGACCCTGCCCCGAAGAGCTTACAATCTAAGAGGTGGAGGGAAGTCTCCCACAATAGCAGGGGAGATATGGATGGGTGGGAAGTAGTGGGGTTTTAAGAGACAGAAGAAGACGGGGTAGGTGAGGTGGAAGTGTTGGAGTGCTCTTTTAACCTCCCTGGTGGTCTAATTATGTCCGTATTTTCATGTCAAAAGCGGTACATTGTTTTGCCGACGCTTCATGCATGCAGAAGCCGGCTGGGGTTTGCTAGAGGACGCCGCAGGATCGTGGGGAGCAGGTAGGATTGTTTTATGCTACCCTGAGTGTGGCTAGGGGTAACCACTTTTGGTACATAAAATTCACCTCAAGCCACATTCGGGAATACCTCCAGGGTATGAGCAGAAAGTAGGAGCAAGCTGAATAGGAGGAGGCGGAAGACCATTCCAGTCGGGGCAGCTCTAGAAGTCTTGTAGCCATGCGTTTGATGAGGTGCGAAATGAGCGGCTATGGGGGGCATTTTTCTATCAGGTCAGAAAGGTAAGTGGGACAAGAACTGTGGAAGGATTTGAATGTATATTTGATTCTAAGGTGAAATGGAAGCCAATATGGAGAACTACAAACAGAGGCAGCAGAAGAGGAGTGGTGGGAAGGCTGTGTAT
>NC_092865.1:6265206-6267240 GCF_032062135.1 Pyxicephalus adspersus
GCTGTGTATGCGGTAGGTTGGAAGGCTGTGTATGAGGTAGGTGGGTGGGCTGTGTATGGGGTAGGTAGGTGGGAAGGCTGTGTATGGGGTAGGTAAATGGGAAGAATGTGTATGGGATAGGTAGGTGGGAAGGCTGTGTATGAGGTAGGTAGGTGGGAGGGCTGTGTATGGGGTAGGTAGGTAGGTTGGAAGGCTGTGTATGGGGTGGGTGGGAAGGCTGTGTATGAGATAGGTAGGTGGGAAGGCTGTGTATGGGGTAGGTAGGTAGGTTGGAAGGCTGTGTATGGGGTAGGTAGGTTGGAAGGCTGTGTATGCGGTAGGTAGGTAGGTAGGTGGGAAGGATGTATATGAGGTAGGTGGGTGGGAGAGCTGTGTATGCGGTAGGTAGGTAGGTTGGAAGACTGTGTATGAGGTAGGTGGGTGGGAAGGCTGTGTATGGGGTAGGTAGGTGGGAGGGCTGTGTATGGGGTAGGTAGGTGGGAGGGCTGTGTATGGGGTAGGTAGGTGGGAGGGCTGTGTATGGGGTAGGTAGGTGGGAAGGATGTGTATGGGGTGGGTGGGAAGGCTGTGTATTGGGTAGGTAGGTAGGTTGGAAGGCTGTGTATGCGGTAGGTGGGTAGGCTGTGTATGCGGTAGGTGGGTAGGCTGTGTATGGGGTAGGTAGGTGGGAGGGCTTGTGAACACTGCAATGCACTGCAGACGCACAATCATGGGTGTGATACGTGGTGTGAATGAGCATCAGATGGTTTGTATGTCCAGCCAAATTTATTGGGGGGAGCTTAGATTTTCGTGACCCCTTTGGGCGTACTCACCTCTAATTTTTCTTTTCATTAGAACAGGAAGTGAGGGGAATTCTAATACCAATCCAGGCCTTCCTGGAGATTGTCTCTCAACTCCTGTTGTTTTGTCTCCAGGACAGGATGTGAAGTTAAATTTCCTGGTGTGTACCTAGACAACAGGAAATGTAATATACAGGGCTGTCACCAGTGGTACCTAAAATTTAAATAATGCCTCTATATAAACTTTACAACAGGTAATAGCTCCTACTTATATTTATTAATCTCTTTACGAATCTCTTAATTCATATCGTTTATGAGGTAACCAGCACTAGTTTTAGTCGGATATTGCAAGAATTACTCCTCCTGAGCGTATCATACGCTACAATGAACGTTCATTCGATTCACCAAATCCATTACCATTCACAGCTGTTCCGCCACACCTCCTTCCTTTCCCGCCAATCCTTCAAACACGACAAGCCCCGCCCCTTTACCCAATCTGACGGGATTCTGAGTGCGCTGCCCCTCACGTGATGACGTCCCAGCCAACCGGAATCCGGTTATACATTTTCCTCAACAAAAAGTGAAAGCTGGGATCAACGCGCGAGACGTTTTACGTCGGTGACGTCATCGCGCAGGAAAAGGCGGGATTCGGCCTTAGGGGCTGGTGTGTGTCAGTGGAGATCGTGAGGCGATTACTCGATGCTGTGGTGAATGGTTTCCCGCCAGAGAGGGGACGGAAGGTGCTGAGGGCGCCGAGTCTATCGGGTAAGTCGCTGAGCTTGGAGTCGGTCGGTGCAGTGTGTGAGGCGCCCGGTCTCACCTTTTCTGCTTTATTTTTTTGAAGTGCGCGCAACAAGCGGCCAGCAATGGCGGACGTCCCCGCCCTACTGCACGTAGCCTGGCCGGCTGTGGGAGGGAGAAGTGGGGCGTATAGGTGCCTATGGAGCTCCCCGATTCCTGTACCCGGAGAGAAACTCCCCATAGGCCCCGATGTAAAATTCATATCCCGTGTGTGAGGGAACGGGGGTCACGTGATTCGTTACCTAGCCAATCACGGTGCGCGCGTGCTGCACCTGAGGAGAAACTACACCTCCCAGCATGCCCATCTTTTGATATAGTAACACACGTGGCTCACTACTTTTTACCCTTTTATTTAAACTAAAACTTTTTAATAAGGTTTCCAACTTTTTGTGTTTTTATCTTAGAGACCCTGTCATCAAGTGCAGATAAAGATGTTAAGGATTTTAACCTTTTG
>NC_092865.1:6267376-6268505 GCF_032062135.1 Pyxicephalus adspersus
AAGATTGCCTGTGCTGAAGATGACACAACCATATAGAGGGATGCTCGGAATGCTGAGTTTCCATAGCAACCTGTATGATGGTTCTCTTTGTGGAGACCTAATGGCCTCCCCTGCACTTTCCCTAATAAATGAATACTAGATCAGGTATTTACATTGGATCTGTTTCCTGCACCCCCGGCTCTTTTGGTACTGCATGGAACTCTGGGTCTTAGTGGGGTTCCACTTTAAAAACTTGGCATCATGCCGGTCCTGATTGCAGAAAGAGACATGTGATGTACTTTCAGTAATATTCCTACCTGCCTGATTGCTGGCAAATTTGCAGAGCTGCACGTTCAGCATTTGCGGTATCGCTTTGCAAGCACTGGATCTGAATGTCCCGCATGGGAGTTGCGTCATCCTGTCCCGGCCAATCAAAATGGCCAAAGTTTGGGAAGCAGAAAAAAAGGGAGAAGATGGCGGCGTCCGAAATGGAATGGGAACAGATGAGTATCCCAGGTGTATAAACTTGGTGCAGTAAGGTGTATCGTACAGGTCAGAGCGTTGTAGCTGGGATTAAAGCGTAACTAAAGTAAAAAAAAAAAAAAAAATACTTTAATCCTGCAGATCCCTCAATAGCGTTGGACTTGCCCTCGATGAATTCTTGCGCCTCCCTGGAAATCTTCATTGTCCTAGTGCGAAGGCAGCACCGGGCGCCGCCATCTTCTTTCTATTTCACCCAATCTCGTACTGCGCAGGTGCGAGATTGAGTAATAAAGCCTGCTGCAAAGGGGCATAAAAGAGAGCTGATGTCACTGCGCATTCAGTGGAATAAAATGCCCCTTGTGCTCAGCCAAGAGCCTCCCGGGATGCATGACGTAGGTATCCCGGGAGGCTCTGTGCTCTCATTCAGCCTAGATCACCGCGGGTTCTGTAGTGTCAAATGAAATGCTTGCTAAACTTGTTGTCTGGAAGGATATCGGTTTACCTATGATCCTTTGCAGTATGTGGCAAACACTGATGTGTGAATGTCGATACGGCATCCTCTCTGCTCCTGGCTGTATAGCAGATAACTGCTAACTTCATGGTTGCCAACTGCCTGTCTGAAGTTGGCCTAAATGATCAGCTTTTCAGTACAAAAGTCTGAACAGAG
>NC_092865.1:6268753-6288841 GCF_032062135.1 Pyxicephalus adspersus
AGTTAATGTATGTCCAAGCTCCATAAAGTTTTTTTTTTCTTTTGTTTGTGAATTACTCGCAGTGAGGATTTTATACAGTAACTCACACCATGCTGTCTAATATGTTGAGACAAACATCTGTCCTAATTGCATTTAATAAAACAATTTACCTGTTCCAACTTACATACTAATTCAGCTTAAGAACAAACCTACAGTCCCTATCTCGTATGAAACCCAGGGACTACCTGTATACCTTAGCTGTGATTTTACTAATATTGTAACAGATTTCTTCAACCGCAAAGCGTTCAGTTTTACATTTGCAATGATGTTGATCAATGTTTTTGTGTTCCTACAGGCACCTGTTTTAATACCCTAAGCAACCTGCCAGCATAGACTGGCATTGCATCAGAAAAATGCCAGGAGTAACCCAATGTGAAAGTCAAACTGTCCTGGCCAAAGCCAGTCCTACCAGAAAGAACCGCCTATCTCTACGCTTTTTCCATAAGAAAGAGACTAAAAGGACTTTAGACTTTGCCGAAACGCCACAGACTGAAAGCCAAGATGTGGTGGAGAAGGAGCCAGAAGTGTAAGAACTTTTCTTTTAGCTTTAAACATTTTATATACTTGTGTAGCAAACATCTGAATCATTGGAGCTTTTAATAAGGTTAACTGTAGTCTTATGCTTTACTACACCTGTGGGAAATGAACAACTTTGCTTCCATGGTGACAAAGAAAACTTAGCGGGTGTTTGGTACCTAGAAGTGTTTGCACATACCCGCAGCAGCCTTCATTGCCTCGTGTATACACAAACGCTAGGTGATTCCCGACTGACAAAACTCATAGCACTCCTGTGTAGTATCTGACTTAATCATAAGCAAGAAAGGATTGCATTTTATTTGTGATTTAGATATGCTCACACGGATGTGCAAACAATAGATCAGTTGCCTAAGTCAAGTCATGTGACCCCCAGGAAGGGCAATTATTAAGCACGGAAAGATGACTGCATGTCCGTTTTAACCAAAGGTGGGTCAACTGGAAGGCAGACCTGCTGGTATACTAATGTTTTTCAAGACACATGGAAATATCTCTTAAAGACTCTCAGAAGAAAATACTTCTGAGAGTGTCAGGTTCTCTAAATCGGTAAAGGAGTTTTAACATGCAAGTGTCAGTAAAGCTGGTAAACTGTGTTTAGCATATGTTCAGACATAACCTGATTACATGTAAAAAGTAATCTTGTATGTATCTCTCTAACTCCAGTTTGTTTTGTAGCCCTGACCAAGTAGTGCCCGCTGCTCAATTATCCCCTCCTCCTGTCTGCTGTCTGAAGAAGGAAACCCTCGTACCATTCGTAGGGTTCAACAACCTTGGCAACACATGCTACCTTAACAGCGTTCTTCAGGTATATAACAAACCGTTTATGATACTACAATGAGTTGACATTTACTTATTTCTTGGCTGAAACTTAGCATGTCCCTTTATACTTCAGGTTTTATGTTACTGCCCTGGATTCAAACGTGGAATCAAGCATTTGTGTGATGTTATTTCCAAGAAGCGGGAAGCCTTAAAAGATGACAAAGAACAGGTTCTAGAAAAGGTAAGGTGGTGTTTGTGACTTGGCAGTAGATTTACTGAAGAAGTAGATTCTGTTTAGAATTAATAATCTCCACTCAAGTGAACCTTACTGTCTTAATGGTTTAATGGTCATGCATAGTTTTGTACAAGTTATAATGCTTAATTCATTGTACAGGAGGGTGTAAAGGAAGACTTGCCTGCCAGCTTTGAAGTCATTTGTAGCTTAAGCTCCTTGATAAATTCCACTGAACACCTACAGCTTAGTTATCTTATGAATCCAGAAAATTATGAAACCGAACTTGCTGCTCAGCCAAGACGACTCCTGAACACATTAAGGTATGAGCTCTAGTGCTGTTTACTGCCTTGCTTATTTTTGAAACAACTGTCTGTTTATAGAAAAGTTTGCATTAAAAATTGCACTACTACCCAGGATCCAACAAAGTCTTCCTTATATGTGATAATATGATGTGCACACTTGCTGGTTATGATAGGAGCTCGCCACTCACCAACCATTTTAGTTCGACTTTATAACTGGGGAAACTTGCACCTTTCTTGGTCCTTGTCTTTAGTACTTATCCTCCCTTGTTATATTTCTAATGTGTATATGGTTTTTAACAGGGAACTTAATCCCATGTATGAAGGATATCTTCAGCACGATGCACAGGAGGTTCTGCAGTGCATATTGGGAAACATCCAGGAAGCTTGTCAGGCTCTCAAAAAGGAAATAAAAAGCTTGCAAGTGCAAGACACAGCCAAATCCCAGCCTGATAAACAACCCAACTCTTGTGAAACCCCATCTGTCTCCTTGGAGAAACCTCAAGAGGATTCTTCATGTACAGGCAGCAAAATGGACCCAAGTCTAAATGGGAAGCGTAAAAATGAAAACGAAGTTGGTAATGCAAAGAAAAAGACAAAGCTAAGTAAAGAGCCATCTTCAGACGAGCAACGGGTGACCAGGTCCAAAAGAAAGCCAGATAAACAAGATGATAAAGTGGATGGTTCTAAAACCGGTACTGAAATACCTGCTGTTTCTAATCCTACTCACAAGAAATCTAGATTAGGCCTGAACTGGTTAAAGTCTGCCAAACAACCCAGCATTTTATCCAAGTTCTGTAACTTGAGTAGAAGTTCCAGCACCTCACCTAAAAGTCCTCCTGCTGAGTGCCAATCCAAAAGTACAAAAGCAGAGCCTGAGATCACGGAGATTGAGGAGCCAGTGAAGGCCAACGATGACTGCAAACAGGAAAGCAAAGAAACCGAGACTTCACAGAATGGTTTGTTTGCTATATCTATATATCTATATCAGTGGGGTATTAATAAAATCTGTTGATGTATACAAACCCTAGCAACTTTTTTCACTTGCCAAATGTTATAGGGTTTGCATACATCACCAAAGTTTTATAACATTATTCAATGGGCTTTATAAATGCCTTATAGTTTATGCAGTATTTTTAAGAGCGCATAATCAGAATATTATTAATTTTACTTGTTACACTCATTATCTGGCTGGTGGTAACCCTACTCTCCTCAGACACCTCAAAATTAACTCCGTCAGATAAATTCTATTTAAAGGGTATTTGTGTGAGTCTACTTGTCTGTTTTCTACAATTTAATCTTTATGGTCAATCCAATGTGATGACACACTTTTACATTTCTGTACAAACTGATTGTAGTTGTAGTATTTTAATATACTGTAATAGCTGACTAACGTCTGGTTATTGCAGCATATTTTGCAATGGTGAACAATCCGTGTTTGTGTTACCTATTTGTGTTTTAGACCCTGTTTAGGTAATAAAAAAAAAAATTAAGGTGTCCTGCAATAGAAAAGTTTTATACCTTCCCTTTTTCAGCCAATAACTTTAGTATTCTTCACTTCTAGGAATGTTTGGTGCCTGCATCACGGTCAATCCTTTGGTCGCTCACTGCGGAGTCCTGTATTGAGTTGGGTGATGGTACCACAGCACATAGTTCCTCATTGCAGGATACCTTTCTTAGCATTTCTTATTGCCCAGACAGGTTCATTTTAGTTATGTAAGCCAAGTGAAAAGCAGTATGTTGCATGTGCTTGGAATCAGTCAGGCAGGTAAAAAGTAATTGCATTAATTCTGCATGCACTTAGTTTATTGGTGTTCAGTAATACAACATATAGTCAAGAATCTTTCTGTACTTAAAAAAAAAATATTTATAATTATAGAATCAACTGGGTTTGAACTGGTGGAGAAATTGTTCCAGGGCCAACTGGTGCTGCGGACCCGCTGTCTGGAGTGCGAATGTTTCACTGAGAGGAGAGAAGATTTCCAGGATATCAGTGTGCCCGTACAAGAAAATGACTCCCCAAAACCGGTTGAGAACTCTGACAGTGAGTATATGGATTATTATATATTGAGGGACTTCTCAGCTTCATTATGAATTTCCTTTTACTTTTTTCTATATTTTCTCCTTTTTTGGGCATTTTAGGGCTTTATAGTCTTATCCTGTGGAATAAGGACAACCATGTTTAATGGAACTGATTTGATAGAGCTGTGAATGGTTAGAATACATCTAATACTATTGCTTTGACCTCCTTAGGGATATTTTTTCTTACGCTATGCCCCTGTGCAAGCAGTCAAGTGAAACATCTTTACAATGTGAGCCTCCCAGTTATTATCAAACTATATTTATATAGTGCCGACATATTACGCAGAGCTGTACAAAGTCCATTGTCATGTCACTAACTGTCCCTTAAAGGAGCTCATAAGTGTCCCTGCCATATTCATATGTCTAAAGCCAGTTTTGGAGGGAAGCCAATTAACCTAAGTGCATGTTTTTGGAATGTGGGAGGAAACACGCGCACACTCAATGCAGATATTGTCCTGGCCGAAAGTTGAACCCGGGACGTAGTGCTGCAAAGATCAGAGTGCTAATCTGTTATATTGAGTAAAAGGGTTTTAGCCAAAGGCCAATTTTGTAGATGACTGCATTGGACAAGTGCACTAAAACCTAACATTTTGTTCTGTTTAACAGTCTCTCCTGATCCCAGAATGGAAATAAAAACTCTGAATTGGGCAATATCCCAGTTTGCATCAGTTGAGAGAATCGTCGGAGAAGATAAATATTTTTGTGAAAACTGCCATCATTACACAGAAGCGGAGAGAAGCCTTTTGTTTGACAAGATCCCAGAAATAGTGACCATCCATCTGAAGTGCTTTGCCGCAAACGGCTCAGAGTAAGTTTTTCTTTTAAAGCAGAAAAAGTGACTTTAGGTCGACCCCTTCATAGTTCAACATTAAAAAAAAATCTAGTTGTGGTGGGTCTTCTCGGTTTTAGGAGTGTGACTTCTATGTGAAATGAGAGACTTTATTTGCATTGTTCAACCCTTTTTCAAGGTGAGTAGAAAGAAATTTTAGGGGGGTGGCAGCCCCTGTATTTTGACCCGAATCTTCAGTGACCATCCTGGGTGGTGCACCCAGCTAAAGGGGGTGGGGGAACAAGAACACTTGATTTGTTAGTTCACACAACTCATCCTTGGGTTACATAGAAGCAGCAGTTTGAATCAAATTTTCTTTTTTTTTTATGAACTGTAATTTTTGTTGCAGAGGTCATAAAGTTCCTGAAAGTAGCTATTCAACTTTTTAAATGTAAAAAGGTCGATCATATCCTTGTCAGACTATCCATATCCTGGGTCACACGTCTACACTACCAGGAAACAGCTGTACAAATGCCCAAGAATATCAAAGATATTCTGCTTGGGCCACTAAATGAAATTATCCGGCAGCATCAATTATAGTGCCAATTCAGTGTGTATGTAACCCAAACTTTAATGTCTGTCACCCTGGAATGGAAAATAGGTTGGATATATATCCTCTACTCTTCTCCAAAATATGGCGCATGGTGTTCTGTAGTATGAAGGAGTGAGAACAATATTACAGGCCATTATAGAAGCTCAGGAAATTGAATCTAGCTTTGCAATTAGTCTTATGCATATAATGTAGATATAACAAGCTTGTAATTGCATAATAAACCAATATAAAATATATATTTTTTCTTTGTTGTTTTTTACAGATTTGACTGTTATGGAGGCCTTTCCAAGGTGAACACCCCTTTGTTAACACCATTACAGCTGTCGTTAGAGGAGTGGAGTACCAAGCCATCCAAGGACCTCTATGGTCTGTTTGCAGTAGTAATGCACAGTGGAGTGACGATAAGCAGTGGCCACTATACTGCTTATGTAAAACTAAGTGACCTCAATAACTTTGAACTCGACCAGATCAAATCTCCCAATGACCACCATGACCTCATTAAGAGCGAACCGACAACGCAGGATGTCCAAGCATCTGCTGAAAACCACGACGGGGAAGTTTCCTTTAGAGCCAGCACAAACTTACCGTCAAGTACTAAAGTAAATAAAAAAGGGACGGACGCAGTTGGTCTTCTTGGCGGACAAAAAAGTAAATCGGACTTTGAACAGCTGCCAACACCCAAAACGCCAAAAACCGAGAGGGTCTCCAGTTCTCTGTCAGACGATAAAGGAATGTCTGGCGCCAAAAGCGATCTCCATCAAGGCAGCGATCAGAAAGTTCAGTCTTTTGCAGATGGGCACAGCTCTAGTAAGTCCGCTGCACATTTGTTACACATTCTCAAGGATTATGAGGACAAATGGCTACTTTTTGATGACTCTGAAGTAAAAGTCACAGATGAAAGCGATTTTCTCACTACAATTTCCCCTAGCACTCAGTCCACATCTACTCCCTACTTGCTTTTCTACAGAAGACTAGCGAGGTAGACCCTGCCTACTAGCTGCACCTTTATATTTACCTGTATATTATGTAAAGTCTTCCATCCTCTGAAAAGAGTGTGTATATATTTGTATCTTGTATATACAAATTCTTACCAAATCGACGAGTCACAGATTCACCAAAAACCTGTGGACCTATTGTGTTAAACGTTTGTAGATAGAGTATATAGATTTGTTCTTGTACATTTTTTCAGACACTTATTACACTTGATATTTTCTAACTTTTTAAAATAAACTTTGCTACCTAAGACTCTTATGGTCCAGTCACAGGACCGTGGCCATTCCAGGGCAACTTTTTATTTAAAAAGAATGACATTGATAAACTTTACAAACAAGCAATTCTGTATAGGCTTTAAAATCCTATTTATAAATCTATAGAATTCTGACTTCTCTATGTTGTACAGACTGAGAACCTTTATAGTTTATATCAGGTAACAGATTCTATATCTGTAACATTTTCTGGGTAATTTCTAACTTTCATATATTAGAAAGTTTCTTACAATTTTTTGTAATTAAAGTATTTCTTACTTTACCTTGATGTGTATTTTAAAGATATTTTGCATCTGAAGGGCTAATCTGCACCAATTAGATGAAATGTTAAACTATAAATTATATTTTGTAAAGGTATATTTGATACCAGCTTACTAGCTTGTTGCTGATTTGGACCACTTGCAAATGAACCGAACTGATAATTGGTTCTGTTGGAACCAGATAAAACACTGTTCTTTGAGTGGACTTTGTTAGCCCCCTCTTGGTATACATTTAGCAGCTGCTGCCTGCTGTGTAAATTATCAATGGGCTTGTGAATTTTGGGCTGGGTATAAAGTAGTCACTAACAATGTCTGACGACCACCAGCTATTGGGAATGCTAATAACCCCAAATTTATATTTGTAATGTAGTGGGATAAGCTAGGTGCAGAGGTTAAAGGAAATGGGTTACAAAGAGGGCTGGGTAAAATGAAGTTTATAGAGCCTTAGGGCTGAATAAGCGTGGTATTGTTTTGAAGATGGAATGGATGACCTCTCTTTGTTCTGTATTGGTGGCACTCTGCTGCCTCCCTGCTGGATCCTTCAGTGCACAATGCTTAGAAAGTAATAGCTGTACTTGTCAAATTTTGCTTCTTACAGATAGGAGTCTTTCTCATTGGGGTTGTTGACAGGGTTCTGCAGTCTACGCCTTGCCTGTCTTCTTTGGGTATGTTGCCAAATTTTAGGATGTGAATGTTCCCAGTGGCAACCATTGCTTTTGTTCCACAACCTCTACGCCTTTTGTGCCCACCTCCTTTTTCATGAATTTTAGCAGATGATACCAGAACAATCTTAACCAGCTTCACTGTATCTGCATTGCATGTCCAACCCACTGTCATATGATACAGAAACAACTCTGTTTTAAAAAAGCAGGAACAGTTGTAAGTTACCAGCCTGGTTCACCTCTGCTTTTGGGTCTCTCTCTTGTATCCAGTATTCCTATTTATTCCTGCCTCAACTTCTAAGCTCTGACTCTTTTCAGGTGCCCCTTACTATGGTTTAGTAGGAGTACCTTGCAGATGCTTATTCTGATATGATATATAAATAAAATCCTTCTTAGGATTGACCCTTTTGTTGTTTGGGACCACATTTTTATAATTTTATTTTTATTCAGTGAACAGTCAAGTAAACAACAAACAACATTGCGTCACACAATTAAGAAAAAAAAAATGCCAATTAAAGTAAACATACTGACAGGAGATGTATAAAAGGACTGATCACTGAGAAATTTTTAATAGTATAAATCAAAACAAGGAACGATGGAAGTGGAAGGAGGGGGTGATGGGGATGGCATTACACACCTGACTGGATAAGGACCAAATACAGTATTATGGAAGTCATAAAACAACAAATCTATCATCAGCTTCTATCAAAATATATCATCAGCCTCGCACCGTCCTGAAAGATAAGCCTGAGTGGTGGCATATTGCATCCGGTAAAACCATGTTTTGCGGAATTCATCGGATCCCCCGTCACGGGTAGAAATGAGGTCTTCCATCGTCATAATCTCATTAACCCTTCTAAACCAGTGACACGGAGTAGGTGGAGAAGACTGCTTTCATAATGTAGGAATGCAAGCTTTAGCAGCATTCAAAAAAAGGTGTTTGAGCAGAGAGTTGTGATAGTTCTTCTTTGACCAGTCATTTAAACGTAGAAGTGCCAGCGCGGGACTGTTGCGTATATTCACCTCTGTTAATTCCACAATAACAGCTGCCACCTGTGTCCAAAAAGGAGCCAACACCGAGCATTCCCAAAATATGTGGAGCAAGATACCAGCTTCCAACTCCACAACGCCAGCAACCATCATCTACCCCTGGGTACATTTTAGCTTGTACTGTCTGCACTCTGTACCAATGTGTGAATAATTTAATATTCAATTCCTGATACGTGTTGCTGAGTGCAGCCTTATGGCCCACGTACAGAAGGCGTTCCCGAAGTTCAGGGGAAAATGTTGTATTAAGGTCACATTCCCACTTAGTAAGGAATGAAGGATGAAAGGGTGAGATCTGGCAGAAGCAGTTTATAAGCACAAGAAAGAGTTCCCCGAATGGGGCCTGTGGCCAGGCACACCAACTCCACTTGTGACAGAGGGGCGTACAAATTTAACTGGCAAGGGGAGAGAATGGATGCAGTTGTAAACTACGCCACACGTCTAATTATGGAAGATCGTGTTCAGCTAAAAGGTCAAACATTAACCCACTCTGCACCCAAAAATATGAGGCCCTGAAGATCCCAAGCTCCCTCCAGGAGCGAAACTTGGGCTCAGATAGACCATGTTGAAACCCTGGGTGCCCCAAAATAGGGGATAGCGGTGAGGGGTAGGTAATAACTCCACACAAAGTTATCCCTATCAAAGGGAGTTTAAGGAAAGAGAGGGGCACGTCTGGTGGAGACCATAGGGCCCCTGGTAATGGCCTTCACTTATGGTCGCCATTTCTGCACCAATCAATCTCCCCATGTGAACCCCTTGCTGGTACAATAGAGTATCAGGAAAGGAGATGCCACCACTTAATTTAGGTAACCTGAGAATCTGTCACCTAATGCGTGGGGTCCCCCCCCAGACAAAGCGGAGGAACTCCTGCCTAAATTTGTACAGCACTTGTTGCGGGACATGAACCGGGAGAGTTTGGAGTAAATATAGCAGACGCGGCAAAATGTTCATCTTCAGTAGATTACATCTACCAATCCCAGAGAATGTGTATTGTTTCCAACGCTGTAAATCTCACTGTATTCAACAACGGCAAAAAATTTAGATTGACAACCGATGACAAATCTCTGGGGATCTTGGTCCCCAAATATGATATAGCAAACTTTGCCCATTTAAAGGGGACATTTGGTGCCAGAGCCCCCACCATCCCATCAGACAGGGAAATGGACAGAGCTTCTGATTTCTGTAAATTATTTTAATAATTAGAAAAAGCTGAATATTTACTAATCTCGGCCAACAAATTAGGCAGGGAAGACCTAGGTGAGGAAACAAAAAACAGGAGATCAGCTGCGTATGAAGCTACTTTATGGACCTGCTTTTTCACACGGATGACGTGAATCTTTGGATTTCCCGATATGCCTCAAGAAGGGTTCTAAATATAAAATGAATAGAAGGGGGATAGGAGAAACCCTGGCGTGTGCCATTCCTAATGGAAAGGCCTAGAGAGTAAATGATTCACTTTGACCTGAGCCGTCAGAGCAGAGTATAACGACTTGGGGCCACTTTTGACTGATGTCAAGCAAAGGCTGCATGGATTAGTGTTTTATCTCATAAAGGTGGACAATATACTACAGAGATATTACTGGGCTCCCTAATGAAATTAAAATCCAACTCATGACAAACATTTAAACAAATAATGCAATGCCCCAGCAGGTGCAGTGCTGGCTGCCATTATTTGCACTATTGCCTGGTTCTGTCCCTCACAGTAAAACAATTAGTCTGCTGGGTTCTAGGATGCCCAGGGTCATTCATAGAGACCCTGTAAGTGATCTGGAGGGAGTTCAACCCAGAGTTTTCTTTAAGCCGGGTGGTGGCGCCCCTGTATTGTGTCCCAACTCAGTAACCAACCAAAAACAGCCGGGTGGATACCAAAAAATGCTGTGCGGTGTGCCCAGCTAAAAGGGGGCTGGGGAGAACACGGATGCGGAGCTGCTCACCTCGCCATTCTTAACACTACTGAGGACCTCGGATAATCGTGTGCTTAGCCTGAAGCTTTCTAGAAGTAACTGTACAATCATGCATAATATACTAACAGCGACAGGGGTGCCAAGACTGGAGAAGTAAAGCTCTACCTAAACAATATGGAAGAGATCACCAGGGTCTAAAGGTTATTAAATTAAATAGGAGGTAACCTAGCATAGCCCCATTAAAAATTCAAAATCTTTAATGAAAAACTGAGAAATACTTTGAACTGTGCTTGCCTGAAAGCTGAATGGGCTTCCACAGTGCTTTACAGTCTTCTGCACCGCACAAAGAAGTTGAAGCCAAAGAAACCGCCTTCCTCTCACAATTATGTCACTGCTTTTTACATATTTCGGTGAGGGAGGGATTACCGATTAAGACAAAGCTTTTTGTAAAAAAAAAAAGGCAAAATTTGTATGAATTCTTTTATATCTACGGAGGTCACCTAAAATCAAAGGGGTGAGGATAAAGTTGCCAAAAATAAAAAAATATTTTAGGTTTAAAACATTTGTAATGTTTCAGGGCTGCACAGGGTCAAAGTGATGGATGCAGAGGTCACCATGTTGCCTCGAGGAAGGGATCCTGCACGAGGTCCCCTTGTTGCTTTGAGGAAGGGACCCTATACGAGTTCACCATATTGCCTCCAGGAAAGGACCCTGCACAAGGTCACCATATTGCCTCCAGGAAAGGACCCTGCACAAGGTCACTTAGTTGCCTTGAGGAAGAGACCCTGTATGGCAAACGTTGGCTTTTTGGCATAGCATGACACTGCTCATACAATAATCCTTTAATTTGGAGTGCTAGTGACTACATCTTCTGAATTCTACACCCTTTTATGCCCAATTGTCACTTCAAGCACCCTTCCTCCACTACAAGATCTGTTCCCGGTACGGATTGCAGTTAAAAAAGAAATGACCATCAAAAACATTTCATGGGTAAAAATATTTCATTGTTTAATGAGTCCAAATAATACAATACAAAATATACAGTGAATGGCGTTTGAAAACAGCCTGAATACCAATAAATAATGACAATCGATTAACCCATCATTGATCGTGAAATCTGTGAATACGATTGGGATTTCCATGCACGATGCAAGATCGAGCAGTTTGGAATTATTCATGGTAAAGTGATAATAGAAATAGCAATGCTTGCAGTACATAAAAAAAATCGTCGATGCAGTACGACAGACGGCCAATACTGGCAGTCGTTTTAGTGTCTGAACGTCTGAAACGAAAGATCTGCATAGTTCTCATGCTAATCGGGATAATGTATTCAGACGCAGAATGTACCGGATAAGAAAATAGAAAGGAATCTTCAGAAAGAAGACAATCGTCCTTAAAAGTCCAACTACACTAATGGCACCAAACACTTTCTACAGCTACAGGTTCAACGAGGGGGCCGACAAGTCTGGTTTGGCCACTGAAATTAGATAACAGACAGTTCAGCCCCCTCTAATACCTAACGCTAGTCCTTTAAATGGTCCTCGATTATTAAACAGGCTTATTCAATAAAATAATGGAACTGCTGAAATCCAGGCAGATATAAAAGACGCACATCAACACAGCTGCAAGAAGTGTTACGTACCTGAATGCTAACTTAGCATCACATTCTTGCAATCCCATGTACAGGACAGGGAGCTAATCAGGTGTGCTGCATGCAGAAGAAATATATGTGATTGCAGGGTGAGCAGAAGGATGACCTCTTAGGTCTGTTGCTGCTCAGTAGATCAGGCTGGGGGTGGGAGAGAGGACACTATATAATCTTGTGTCATTCACCTGATTGTGCTGTTTTTGGCAAAGCTGTGTAAATTATCACCGGGTAGACAGAAATATGAATCCTGCAGCACTTTCCTATATCTCATTGGTGTATTTAACTTCCTGGAGTTCAGCTTTAGGTATATGTGAAACCAATTAAAAGTCTTTATTATTTTGAAATATGCAGCTTTTATTATAGGGCAGTGTTTCTCAGCTAGAGACCCCTAACGTTCCTCCGGAGGTTGCTGGGGGTTCATTGAACAATGAGCAGTCTCAGTTGAGACTAAGTGACACCAATTATATATTTGGCTATCTGTGAGGATGACATTCTTCCCACTGGCCAGCAATGTAAGAGGGATTCTTCCCACTGATCACCACACTAATATACTGTGATCTGGGGATATAGTAATTATAGAAGAGGTTCCCTAATACGTGAAAGTTATTTCAAGGGTCCCTCTAAAAGTTTGGACACACTGTTATTGGAGGATATTGCTCTGTCCCTGCCCCCTATTTGTTCTCCTGCTCTCTCCACAGAGAATACAAGAGGCTAAGCCAACACACTTTGCCCACCCATAGACCTCAGCCTTGCAGAATGCAGCAATACACATGCACTGGCTGCAACAAGCTTGCAAAGAATAATAAAAAAGTAAAAAAATAACATTGCACTAAAAAAATGCCGTTGGCTATGATGCACCTGAATTCTCATTGGCTGCTGCAGGTTTCCGTACACTGCATATCATCCTATTTATTGTATAAGCCTGTTATTTCTTACTATAGTGACAATGTACAGAATAAATCAGTACTCTGCCCTCCTTGATAAATAACGCAGATGAGTGATAGAGCCAACATCTGCTGGCTGGATCAGAGAATGGAGAGGACTCCTCTGGTCACCTAAACATCATATATTTGTGCTTTCCTACTGCATATCAGTTCCTGATTGGCTGTATTCCTAAATCTATTCATGCTGAATGGAATGAAGAGAAGAATAAGCTGCTAAAATCTACGATGAATTGTGGTCGTTCGTTTGCAAAGCAATCTTCTGACGTTGGCTCTGCTTATAGGAAACATTCACTGTGCTTCATATATTGCATCAGCACCCTGCAGGCTGCAAGTGGTAGTGACTGACAATGGTTTATCAGTTCGTAAAGTTACAACCTCAGAAGCTTTTATAAGTAAACTGTGGTACCTACAGAAACCTTCCCCATAAACATACAGTGTGCAGTCATCTTACAGCATCCCCGCCATTATTTCCAGGGGAAAAATGGCCCCTGAATGAATTGCTATTTCAATACGCAGATTAGTGTGCTTGTTCTACAAAAGCAAAGGAAGAGGCAACCTCAACATGTGCGGTCGCCTATTGAAATCGTGTGACTTGGTATATTAAGCTTTCATTTTTATCTATAGGTCTGTTGTCTTTTTTTTAAATAAGACCATGCAAGTGGTTCAAGTAGCGACCGGCCCCCCAGTCCCTCTCCCAACGGGGTCCCATGTTGGGACTTGTAGTACCAGAATGCTTCCTAAAGGGCCTCATGTACTGCAGTACACAATTGTTGTGGTTCATTATTATATTAAAATAAAACACGTTCACCACACAATCAATTGAGTGGGAATGCTAAAATAGAACAGTACCTTAAAAAAAATTAAAAACGTTTAGAATATAAATTAATATGTAAATACAAGTTATTGTGTATTGCATAAATAGAGATAAAATTGTTTCTTGTACCACAGGAAAGAAAAAAATGAAATGTAACACAAAGGAAAGATCGCCGCAGCGGACCGGCCAGTAACAGTCTGTCATTAAAAAAGCCTTTTGGGTCGCCGGCAAAGCTGGGGATAGCGGCGTCTCATCTTTCCAGAAAAGCGCGTGGATTCCTCGGTGTCGGCGGACGCCCGGATCATGTTCCTATTTTATTGGTACCGAATCTCTGTCAGCTTCTTACAGGTCAATTTTCCGTAAGCTCATCCTGCTGAATGAATCTCTATGGAGAGAGAAGAATAAGAAGACATCATACATGCAATATACAGTTAGGTCTATAAATATTTGTACAGAGACAACTTTTTTCTAATTTTGGTTCTGTACATTACCACAAATATTTTTAAATGAAACAACTCAGATGATGTTGAACTGCAGACTTTCAGCTTTAATTCAGTGTGTTGAACAAAAAGATTGCATAAAAATGTGAGGAACTAAAGCCTTTTCTTTAACACATTCACTTCATTTCAGGGGCTCAAAAGTAATTGGACAATTGACTCAAAGGCTATTTCATGGGCTGGTGTGGGCAATTCCTTCGTTATGTCATTATCAATTAAGCAGATAAAAGGCCCGGAGTTGATTTGGGGGGGGTGCTTGTATGTGGAAGATTTTGCTGTGAACAGACAAAATGCGGAGCTCTCCATGCAGGTACATCATGAGAAAGAACAAAGCACTGGTGAACTCAGCAACGCCAAAAGACCTGGACGTCCATGGAAGACAACAGTGGTGGATGATGGCAGAATCATTTCCATGGTGAAGAGAAACCCCTCCACAACAGCCAACCAAGTGAACAACACTCTCCAGGAAGTAGGCGTATCGATATCCAAGTCTACCATAAAGAGAAGACTGCATGAAAGTAAATACAGAGGGTGCACTGCAAGGTGCAAGACACTCATAAGCCTCAAGAATAGAAAGGTTAGATTGGACTTTGCTCAAATCATCTAAAAAAGCCAGCACAGTTCTGGAAAAACATTCTTTGGACAGATGAAACCAAGATCAACCTTTACCAGAATGATGGCAAGAAAAAAGTATGGAGAAGGTGTGGAACAGCTCATGATCCAAAGCATAGCACATGATCTGTAAAACATGGCGGAGGCAGTGTGATGGATTGGGCGTGCATGGCTGCCATGGCACTGGGACACTAGTGTTTATCCATGATGTGACACAGGACAGAAGCAGCCGAATGATTTCTTAGGTGTTCAGAGACATACTGTCTGCTCAAATCCAGCTAAATGCAGTCACATTGATTGGGAGGCATTTCATAATACAGATGGACAATGAACCAGAGCATACAGCCAAAGCAACCCAGCAATTCTTGAACGGCCAAGTCATTCACCTGATCTGAACACAATTGAGCATGCATTTCACTTGTTGAAGACTAAACTTCGGACAGAAAGGCCCACAAGCACACAGCAACTGAAAGCCGCTGCAGTAAAGGTCTGGCAGAGAATTAAAAAGGAGGAAACCCGGCATCTGGTGATGTCCATGAGTTCAAGTCTACAGGCTGTCATTGCCAGCAAAGGGTTTTCAACCAAGTATCAGAAATAAACATTTTATTTTCAGCTTTTTAATTTGTCCAATTACTTTTGAGCCTCTGAAATGAAGTGAATGTGTTAAAATAAGGCCTTAGATCCTCACATTTTTATTCAATCTTTTTGTTCAACCCACTGAATTAAAGCTGAAAGTTCAACTGCATCTGAGTTGTTTCACTTAAAATTAATTGTGGTAATGTACAGAACCAAATTTAGAAAAAAGTTGTCTTTGTCCAAATATTTATGGACTCAAATGTAGGTCGGACAATGAGAAGACAGACAGTGACCTGCAGCAGCCGGATCTTCTTTTTCATTGGTTAAAAGTTGTCAGAACAATGTAATATAATTGGTTCAAGATTGAAAAGAGATATATCAATGGTTAGATGCCCCCAAAAACCACAGCTCAGTATCTAACTGATGCTGGACAGGTAAAGCTGAACTCCGAAGTCCAGAAGGAGAGTAGGGGTGGCTTGCAGCTCAAACATCCCCCTAAGGTTTGCATCTGCTGGGAATGCAACATCCATCTGGCAGGAATTAGCTCTTACAAGGAAAGGCACTGAAGCACCCTTGTAGCCGCTGTGGTCAGTGATTAGCTGGGTGATTTGGGTCATGAAACCAGACACCTTTGGGTCAGAGGGTCCTCCCTGGAAGTAACAACAATATGGGATCTAATGGAGACAGGTCGGAGCTGAGACAGCTTAGTTCGCCATTTGGTCTACATGGCGTGTGAGTAAGGGGTAGAGCACTTTTCAACTATATAGGTATTTTTTGTATATGACCATTCATATACATAAAACTTCCTGGCTCAGCTGTTTGGTGACTTGTTTTCCCTAATCTGATCTGAGGCCCAATTTGAAGGAACACCCATGGCATGCTCGAAACCGGGGGATAGAGAATGGGAAACTCTCTAGATCTCCTGACGAAGAGGACATAGTTTCTGCAAAACGCGTAGAGACACTGTTCCTCTAGAGATTCGGTGTGTATTGTTGTTTTTAATTGTTTTTATTGTTCATAATAAAAACAATCTTTTATCTTAAAACCCTGTTAATAAGTGTTTTGTTGAACATGTTTGGCTACCTAAAAAATCCCATATGTGAATTGTTTTGTTTCATAGAAAAAACCTGGTCACACAGTTTTAGAATTTGGAACTAGTCCCGTGGTGACAGTGTGCTTTGAATAGGGGTTGTTACCACACGGCTGAAAGTAATTGAGGATATTTTGTGGTGGATGAGTGTGGCTGGACCTGCTACCTTGCTGCAGCTATGTACATGGGGATAGGGGAAGAACTGCCACATCTCTGGCTCCCCTTCCAGGTGAGGAAACCCCATGAATATTGACCTTAGAGAGGTGTCCTGTGCTAGATCAGGCATACGGTGGTGGGAGGGGATATTCTGGGCCTAAACCCCTGATGAAGAGGTAATTTTTCTGCA
Source organism: Pyxicephalus adspersus (assembly GCF_032062135.1). Classification (NCBI taxonomy): domain Eukaryota; kingdom Metazoa; phylum Chordata; class Amphibia; order Anura; family Pyxicephalidae; genus Pyxicephalus; species Pyxicephalus adspersus. The sequence continues at coordinate 6,285,749 of NC_092865.1, forward strand.
AAACGCGTAGTCAATTTTATTCTGGGTGATGATGTCCTTTAGGATTTATGAAAATTAAATGGTTTACAAGTTGATTCCATAATGTAAATAATGGGATTATAAACAATCCTGTGATAAGGACCTTGTGGATGTTTTATTGTGTACCATTTACCAATATCTTTGAAAAAGTGGGTATTTATGTAAATAAAGTATAAATATTTATATCAGTGTGGATATTCTTCCTGTAAAGTCCCATGTGATAATTTTCACTATATGTAAACTATGCTTTATGGGGATATGGAATGTTGACTATATATTGGGAATTGAGCATGTTTAATAACTACTAGCTATAGGTGAGCCACTTTTTTTTTGAGTGATTCAGGATGATACACAATCTCACAATGATAACCATCTGTACCTGTGGCAGGTGGCTGGAGCCACATTTTTATATAGCTGAGGGATCTTCCTGTTGATAAGTGGCTGCAGCGCCTCCTTCAGGCGATGGTAGTTACGTTCTAGTTCCCTCTGATATTCTTTCTGATCAGGACCGATCAGGCTCTTGTTTTTCCTCAGGGCATCCTCACACCTGGCAAAGATAAAGCAATCATCACCATTACAAGGACAACTCTATCAAAGCACAATGATGAAGTGTTGGGTGGTCCCAGTTGGATGAATATCCTGTTGTTCTTTATAGAAATACAAGAAAAATGCAAAGGGGTGCACCCCTATGGTTGTGGTGGCTTCATTTGAACTTTCTGGATTACTACTACATCCCCAAAACATGCTGGTAGGTAACAGTCTTTTCTCCTTAATTGGCCTACTCTGTACTGGCCATGACTATAGTAGGGACATTAGACTTCTAGTTCCTCTGTGGGACATTAGGTGGAGTCTTGAAATTGTGGCATAGGGTATCAGCAACATATAAACACTTAATACATAAAAAACATACCTTTTAGTAAAATCTTTGAAGCAAAGTCTAAGTTTATTATGGTGCCGGAAAAGCTTTGGGTCATTTGGAATCTCCGAAAGAAACACCTGAGCGACCTCCAACGGACCCTGCAAAAGAGGAGTCAAAAGAAGAGTAGAGTTGTAAGAGTTTCCTTTTGAAAATGTAATTTTTTTTGCTGTCTTGCTGTCCTTTTGTCTCATCAGTGACCCAAAAAAGAATAAGGAACCTTTTACTTTTTCCCCAATTTTCCAGATCCTGATGCCTGTTGTGGGTCAGCGACTCAACATAGTTCTCAAATATTTATTTTAAAGTAAAATTTGATTTAAGTAAAGCTGCAGTGACTACTGGGTTATTTTAGTATTTACTGGAAAAGAAGTGACTGCAGTATTAGGAAAATTAAACTCACCTGATTTACTGTGGTCCCTACTGAACCCTGAAGGACCATCTGCAGCATTTTGGGGTCGGCTGGATCTTGGTGGGTGGCAAATGCCAGCTCCTGAGTCTTTTTCTGCATGTCTTCTATCGCCACTTCAATGGGAGTGAGGATAATCTACACCATGCAAAGGAAACAAACAGAGAATAGTTATTGATCGAGAAGACCCTGTGTAGTGTACAGTGCCGAGTAAGTCACTTTTACTGTCTAAAAGAAAGGAAGGTGCTCGTGATAAACTGCATTCTACAGACTAAATATTAATCTCCATATAGATAACACTGAATGAGCTGTGCAAACATGAATATGTATTCATTTGTTTTGTTGTTCTGACAGCTTGGCAACTTCTAGTCTCACACCATGCCATATTTAGGGGTGCTTTTGGAAAAACGGTCTGTAAGAGTAATTATTTATTAGTTACAAAAGGGGGGTCCATTTGTAAAATGTAGGTTGTGTTTGCAGTCTTCTGTTACAGAACATGTTAACGATGAAAGGGGCTGGTGGAAGCCCTTGAATTGTGCCCAACTCATCAGTAACCACCCAAAAACAGCTTTGTGGTTGGTGGAAAGTGCTGGGTGGTGGGCCCATCTAAAAGGGGCTGGGGGGAAAAGTAAACGAATAGGTACTGCACCATGCATCTTGTTTATGAGCCTCAAATACAGAACACAATGTGAAATACCATTATGATGTATGCAAATATCCAAACTGCATTAAAAATGGGCCCCTTGGTGTCAGTGCTGACCATGTCTATATGTCAGCATGATTGCTCAAAAGTCCCCCAAAACAAAAAAAGACACTTACCTTCAATCCCACAGAGCAGACGATCGGTCCAGAGGTGTCTTCCATCGGGTTTACGTCACCCGATGGAAGTGTGAGATTGGATGACGTTGTTTGGAAAAAAAACTTGCCGATCATGAGTTAGATCAGCCTTTTTTTCTCTGTTCACGAAAAGGCTCCTTCTGCGCATGCTGGAGCATTTCACCCAAGAGCCTCCCGGGATGCATTATGTAGATATCCCGGGAGGCTTTGCCCTCCCATTCATTCTTGATCGCCTAGGTTTTATACCTTACACAAAAGGGTAGTCTACCCTTTTATGTAAAGTGAAATTTCTGAGTTTAGGTACGCTTTCATTGCACACAGGGATTAAACACAGACATGTCGGCTCACCTCCTCCTTATGGATGACATTGATACGAGTTTTGATGTAAGGGAAAGCGTGTGATGTGGTCAGAATTGTTTTTCTCTTGAATTGTTCATGTAATTCACCGTGTGCCCGTCCATCCAGCGTGAATGGGGTGCAGTACATGAATCTTCGTAAATTATAGTTCTTATCAAAATACGTAATTCTGTCTTTCATCTCTTAAGTGTCAAAGTACGGCTCCACGTAAGTTTTCTGTTCGAAAGCCTAATAAAAAAAAAAAAAAAAAAAGAAAACAATGGGAAATGTCAGTTCACTAAGAAGCAATTATTTTATGGTCATTTAAAACATTCTTTTCATGAACCCAAATATACAGGTGCAGAATATTTCAGTATTTAAATATTTGTTTATCTTTTAAAAACTTTTATTTCTTTTTCCTGAGTTTTTTTTATGTGCCCAAAAATGGCTCTATGTTCTGCTGACCCTCAGTAAGCACTTAACACATTTAACCCCCTAACCGCTAAGCCCGTAATTTCTCGCACTAAATATTTTTGCTGTTTTGGTTAAGCCCGTATTTTTTCGCCTACACTAAAATCCC
>NC_092865.1:6290087-6299876 GCF_032062135.1 Pyxicephalus adspersus
GCTTTTGGAACAGAAATCTAGAAATCAGTGTAACGCTCAGGTGGTTAAATACCCAAATGATAATGTTTGTGCATATCCTTTTCAAAACAAATCAATACTATGAATGCAAGCAGTCAATTCCTTTGTCCCATGTCATAAAACCTTAAAATATTCTGTGGCTTAAAAAAATGTGCATGTCAGTGCTGCCATATAAGCAGTCTGTCTATTGCTCTGCTTACACTTTCCTTTACTACATGTGGTCAGAGGGATAAAAAAAGAGAAGTGTGTGTGATTGTAAAGGAAGGAATTAAGGTAAACCCATTTCTTTGTTCTGCTTGGCTCACTGATCTAAGTGGGTTGTTTTCAATGGTAAAATAAACTATCAGCAGGAAGGCAGCTATAAATCTTAACTCCATCTTAAGCCAAAAAGTCTGGTTGAAAAAAGTTAATTTTTTCAGCAAAAACTGTAACTTTAAAAATTCAACTTATGTTTCATAAGCATTGTGTTGCTTGTAAGTTCCTTTTCTTGCGACTCTCACAGTAAAGGTTCAGATTTCACAAAACCAGAATATTTCCCATAACACTCAGCTTTAGAAAGCAGTCGTCTTTCCGAACGTAGACTCAGGACATGCCGAGTTTAGCTCCTCTCCACTCACCTTGTTTGGGTCTAATTTGCATTTATCCACCAGGTTAGAGTCTTTAATAACTTCCACAACATCTTCTCCGAATCTCTCACCATAGAAACCCTGCACAGAAATAAAACACATTATATGAGACCTGCTAGAAATACTTCAAACAGACAAACACTACTTATTCATGGACTTCTCTATCCTTGACATGTATTTGTGGGGTTTTAACCTCCCTAGGGGTTTATTTCTTTCCAGTTTTATATGTCTAAAAGCGGTACATTGTTTTTCATGAAAATTTATTTTACAGCATAATATAATAGTATGAGTAAAATAAAGTTTGAAACACAAAACCATGTAAAAACAATAAATTAAATAAATTAAAAAATATATATATTTTTTTAAATAAAAAAAACCCATATTATACTCATACTAATATATATATACTGTAAAATAAATGTTCTTGAAAACAATGTACTGCTTTTACATATATAAATCAAATTTATTGCATTCAATAGTTATTTTGTATTGAATGCAATACAAATGGATTTTGATTTCCCACCCTGTCCGGCTGGAGGAAGACGACAGAGATCGCGGCGATGGACGAAGGGGGACGCCGGCGGATCGGGTAAGGCTCTATTTACTAACCTTCCCATAGGTTTACCTACCCCGAGTGTGACTCGGGGTTACCGCTTTCAGCAACTTTTTTCTACCCCGAGTCACACGGGGTTACCGCTAGGAAGGTTAAAGTATATGTAAATCACAAAGTTTTCTTCTCTTTGGATTTGTGGTTATCTTTGTGGTTATCTCATGCTGTTATCCTGTTTTTTTATCTTTTGTATGGATGTAAGATGTGTAAAACTTGTGACACAATGTTTGTCATTTTTAATTTTTCCTTTCTGAGTTTCCTGATCTGGATGTTGTTGTGAGCCCAGTGGCTGGTTGTAGTTCTCACCTAAGATATATTTTCTAACATAAAATTTGAAGAAATAAAGAGCAAATTTCAAAGAAAATGCAATATTCTATAATAAGGCTATAATAACAACCAATGCATTTTGCAGGTCAAAACATCTACCTATTCATCAGTGTTTCAGTGATGTATACATTAAAGTGAATTGGAATTGTTGGTAAAGTGATTGGTGGAGATATCCTCAGAGCATTTAGGCTGCTTACACACGTTCAATAATTGTCGTTGGAAAGGATCTTTCAAGAACTTTGAACAATTTTTCAACGATAAAAGACGGAACGATGCATGAATGAGTGTTATACATGCAGTGCCGTTCTGCCCTATGGAGAGGGGAGTAGGACAGAGTGGCACCCCGCTGCGCTCTCTCCCCTTCACTCCCATTACGATCCTTCGCCGTTTGTCGATCCGACAGGACGGATCCATGAATGATGAACGACGAGCACTATACACACGCCAGATTCTCGTCCGATATCAGCCCTGAGGCTATTATCGAATGAGAATCAGTTGACGTGTGTACGTAGCCTTGGCTTTAATATCAATGGACTGCAGCATGAGTCCAAATCTCCCTCCCCAATTTTATATCCATAAAGGAGTTTGTATACAAAGAGATTTTACCAGGATCAGCAGGTTTGTTTGCACTCATTAAACAGAGTTAACAAAATGCATTTAGCAGACTTAAAGTGAAGATATAAAAGAAGTGAACTGTATGGGTTTCCACACACTTTCGGTTTTGGTTATGTAATGATGAGTAAATAAAGAACAGTGAGTCAGTAGTTTGGTTAACCCATAATCTCACATTCACACAGGCATGGGCAAAGTGACAGGACCTTCCAGGAATGGCATAGATTAGAATTACCTCTAGTCTGTGTGAGATCTCGGCCAGCTTCGTTATGGCTGGTTCTTTGTAAACAAACTCCTGTTCGTCTAAATCTCCAAATCGTGTTCCATAAAAGCCAACTCGGAAATAAGTGCCAAACATCCTCTTCCCAACCTGTACAGAGGGGACAATGATCACACAGTTAATAAAGAAATGAAACAAACTGGCAACAAAACAACAAGCAGAACACCAAAAAACACACACAATCCACTGGGAGACAAAATCACTTGTAAGAGAAACCCCCAAATGATTTCTATAGTTCAAACATCTCCGGGCTGTGCAAGATGGCCGACTCCTCTGAGTGTAGGAAACTGTTTTCCTTTATGGTTGATCTCTAGTAAAAAGGTAACTTTTAGGATTTCAATATAGCAAGGAAGGGTAAGATCCTCTCATCAGAGTTTGGTTTGCAGCAATTGCTTGAGTATCATCAAAACAAGAAACCTTTCTATTGAGGAGCCATTGAAAATGACAAAATAGCTAACTTTTTTATGCTCTATTAGATATCAAAAATACAATGTGATTGGAGTTTTATGTTTTATGTGTCTGCCAAAATTTAGAGTACATTTATAGCTATGGCTCACTGCAGTTTTGTGCAATTGCCCCTCTCTTGTTTCTACTTTTCATCTAATTTCTACCTGGATTTTCTCAAATGGAAACCCCAATCTGCTATTTCACTCAAAGGCTGATGTTGGTTGTCCTAAAAAACGCCCCTGGTCTTTGCTCTGGAATTTCCAGTTCTGCACCACATGCCTGTCCATCTGTACTTTTATAATGCACTGTAAATAGGAAATTAAGGGGTGCAGGTGGGAACCACTGCTACCTGGGTTCTCAAAGGTGTAGGAGGATGGTAAACCCACCAGTACCTACAGAAAGTGAATATCAGTTTGAGATTGGATTGCAGACCTTGGATCAATTATAATATTAAATTCTAGATATTTCCTGCCTTTTATTAGGGAATGAAATTATTTTTCTATTTTGGGTTATCTGAAGTTCTGCTGCTGCTACTGATAATGTAAAGTCCACGTAGAGGACGATGTTCACAAATACAATATATTCTGCTTTCATAATAAATTATTTAATCAATACATTTTAAACATTTTTCAATTGTGACAGTTGGCCAAAATATTCTTCGGTCTTCATCCTATTTTGCAATTTCCTGTCTCACTATCATTATTAAAATGTTGTGGGAAAAGTTGCTAACTCCTGCATACAGCTGAGCAGAACTAGCAGTGCAATCTGCAGTCAAAGCTTCAGCCAAATTACGTAACCAAAGTAAGAAACCTCCCTAAAAAGAGAGTTAAGATTTTGGGAGCAACGTGGACAAATATGTCCCCTTACATTGCTCCACTTATAGCAATAGCACTTTAATAGCACTTTACCTGTTTAAACCCCAAGGCAATGCAGACCGTAAAGACTTTTTAGTTAAATAAACTTATTTGAATTTAACTTATAAACGTTTAATTACCTTAAATTCACTGCAACCAATTTGCCAAATGGACCATAATACACATTTTTGATTGGTTGCTGGTGTGCCACATACAACACTCTGTCGCCAATCTTTTCTTTATTGACTATAGTACCAAATAATATTCATTTACTTTATTCCCAATAGGCACTGTGTGTACAGCCCTCATTTCTTCATCTGGAAATGACAAAATTCGTACGTGTGTACATAGCCCACGACCCATGGTTTGTAAATTGCCTGTCTGCAATATGTTTTATCAGGGTTATACCAATATAGATCGGGTGCTATGACTGGCCATGGATTTATGGTTTATGTTGTATATTAAAAAAATGCCTTATTAAATATAAAGTTTGAAATCAATGAAGTCGTAGCTTTGATTTCTTCTGCCTGGTGCGGAAAGGAAGGAAACATGTTTAGAGTTCTAGAATGGGTTTCTGATTCTCAATGGTCAAGAAAGGTAATATGTGTAAAATTTTTATTTCCCATGACATCTTGACATCTAGTGGGGGCATTTTTCACTTTCATTCTTGCCATATTACAAAAAATACATTATCCAGAAGTCTTCTCAACTTCTAGAAAGAATTATCAGCACCGATTAAGATTGATCTAATTTCTATCTGGTTATTGAACACTTGGAAGTCCCAAACCAAGATAGGCACATATGACATTCTGCCTTTCTGATTTTCTTATTTATAAAGTGTAAATTTTACCCGTAAATTGAGTGGAGGAATATTTATAGTACCACTTCCCTAAAGATATATTTTATAATAAATTATATTTTATATTATTATATTATATTTTTATTTATATTTTATTATTATATATTTTTATATTATACTTTTTATTATATTTTATAATAAATTTAAATTTTATTTAATGGGACTTTCCAGGTAAAGTTTACACAATTTATAATAAATACAAAAATTTATTTTATAGCATATAAAAAAAAATTCTTTAGGATCCATTGTACAATTCTTCATTAAATTACAGTTAAATACACATTTCAGTACCTAATGCATTTCGTCATCATGCTTCTTCACTAGGACATTTCAAGAAATTATACAAACTTTTATCTTAATTTATTTTCTTCAAAATTCTGAATAACACTGGGGAACGCATTTTCTGTTGAGTTAGATCTTACACTTGTTTTTTACTAATTTTTGGGTGGTGAATCCTGAAATGATTCCAGTTTTTTGCTATCACATCCATTTTTTACAATACAAGGTACCCTCCATTTTTGTCAAAAAACATACAACTTTTACATACAATAAAAAAATAATGAAACAATAACTTGAATGTACTGTTTATTTTAATTTCTTGTGTTCATACAAAGGATTTATTGTTACTCTATGACATATTTTATACAGTAAAACTTGAAAAATAATCGGGTAAGCGGTTAAATATAAGGTAAATATTTACGCTTTTAGCTTTTCCTGGAGTGTTCAGTGTTAGGACAATCCCCCGGGATGCTCCAACAATAGTCAGCCATCATATTTACATACCATCTACCCCGATACTGTCCTTCCATGACCTTCAAATCTTGGTGGAATTGCTCACCTTGCTCATCACTGACTGCACCAAGGTTTTCCAGGAAGTTAGAAAGATGGCTTTGCAGAAAATGCACCTTGATGCTCATAATGCAACCAAGCATTTTGTAGCTCTCCAAGAGTTTCTGTGCAATTTCTGTGTAATTATTTGCTCGTGTGTTTCCAAGAATGTCCTTGACAATGGCTTTAAATGATAACCAAGCATTCTTTTCCAATGTTCATCTTTGATGAGCTGCCGAATCTGTGGACCATCAAACACACCGGCCTTTATTTTTTCCAAATGACCGGCTAGGAAATGCCAAAATGAGGTACTTGAAACAGTCTCCTTCAGTTGTCAAAGCTTTAAAGAACTGCTTCATTACACCCAGTTTCATGTGCAGAGGCCGGAATATACCAATCTTTCTATCAACAAGTGGCTCATGTAGAATGTTTGGATCACTTGGTTTTAGGGCAGATGTTGGGGCCCAATTCCTTTCCACCCAATGCCTCTCACCAGCTCTGCTGTCCCACATGCACAGATAACACGGATACTTGGTCTATCCCCGTTGCTGACCAAGAAGGAAGCATAACATTTTAAGGTCAACAGACGACCCAAATGTGTTGGTTATATTGCAACAACTCAATGACTCTCTTTATGTCTGCATATTCTTCCTGAAGAGAAACTGAATGGCCAATTGGGACTGACCCAAATATATTGCCATTGTGAAGGAGGACACACTTTAAACTCTGCTTTGAGCTATTGATGAATAGTCGCCATTTAGTTGAGTTATAGATTGGAATTCCCAATTCCTCCATTAAACCAGGTATATGTTATGGCAATACACAAAGCCACTGTAAGTTCTAAAGTACTGCAGAAATGCAATTTCTCTGGTTCGAATGTACGATACCTTTGTTCATTTTTCAAATATTTTTTCTCACGCAGTCTTGATGCTAGGAGTTCTGAAGACTTCTTCGATAGTCCCAAATCACTCAACCCATGCTGATCAAATCCTTTACGAGCAGAGTCCTCTTCAATTTCAAACTCTTTATCATTGTTGCCACCTAGTTCATCACCATAATCATGTTCTTCAAGAGAGGGTAGTGTAACGAAAACCGGCACTGGGATTTCATCTGAATGAGCCACTGGGCCTATAGCCGATGGTAGACTAGGATACTCTATGTTACATTTTTTTTTTCTTGGTAAATCCTGAAGTTTTTACTATACAAAAGTAACAGTCACTGAAATGAACTCCTGGCTCTCGCCAAACCATAGGTATACCAAATGGCATCTCATCACGTGTTCCCTTTGTCGACATCCATGAACCCTCCACACACTGTTTGCACACCTTATGAGGGGCCCAAGACTTATCTTGATCACCAAGTTTAACTTTGAAATATGCCAAATAGGCTTGCTCTACAAATGTGCTGGTGTTCTCCCTTTGACTGGGAATGGTGAAACTGCCAAAGATATAACAAAATGAATCAGGGTTGTTTATGCACTTACCACGGGAAACAGCAGAGCCAGACATGATCTGAATGAAAGGAAATATGTGTGTAAGTAGAAAAATACATTTTGCTTATTGACTACGTAGAGCAGCGCACAACCTCTGAGCACACTGACTTGCGTGTAAATGGATAGTCTATACAAATCTACCCTACAGTAATTGCATTATTATAAGCAATAGAAAAAAAAAACCTGACATGATAGAAGAAAACTAACTGCACTTTCAGAATCAGCATATCAATTTTAGTGTAAATAAGCTTAAAAACTGAAGTCAACAAAACTTTGTTTAAAACTGTTCGCCAGTGTAATCATCTGTTTCAAACATCTTTTTCTTATATAGCTTAAAAAGATTAGCATCTTTCTTGTAAATAGCAGATTTCTAGATCAAGTTTCAAATGATGTCCAAACCATCATCTCACTAGAAATGGCATTCACCATATAGTGCATGTAAAATTATAAAATGTAAACAATACTTAATGGTCACCGGATGGGGTCTCATATAACCACCTCTGTAGAAACCCATATTTCACCCTCCAGAAGATGTGCTAGTGAAGGGGAGCAGGAAAAGGAAAGCTATATAAGAAAAAGATGTTTGAAAGGGATCATTATTCAGAATTTTGAAAAAAATTAATAAGTTGAAAGTTTGTATACCTTCTTGAATTGTCCTTCTGAAAAAGCATGGTGGCGAAATGCGTTAGGAACCAAAATGTGTATTTAACTCCAGTTTAATGAAGAATTGTACGATGGATCTTTTTTAACTTTAATATAAAATATGTAAAAGTTACTTGGAAAGTCCCAATAAATAAACCTTTGAAGGAATTATTTATTTAAGTGATCAAAATTACGATCAATGATTGTTCAAAACAACAACAAAAAACAAATGATTGTTCATTCAAACATTAGATTAGATTGGAATTGAAAATTTGGTAGGCAGTGAAAATTGTCCTAGACTTGTGTACTAGACCTAAGAACACAAAACTTGTGTGATAAAATTATTGTGTGCATTGTCCATAAAATAATTGGAGTTCCAATAAAAGATGCGCAGAGCAGCGGAGAGGATTTAAGGGCTCTAAAGTGTCCTATTATTTTCTGAAGTAAAAAAATAATAGTGCAGCTTCAGAGGAGATTACACCAATTAGCCAATAAAGAGTTGAAAGATAGAATGAAGCCACCGTTTTGGTTATTAAATGCACAGTAACCCCCTCTCACTTTTGGCAGGGGAGAAGGGACATTTCACATTCACAACACAAAGGGAGGAGACTGAGCCAGCCAAGGCGTTCATATAAATGAAAATCATCATTGAGGTTTACTAGAACTGACCCAATTAAAAGAAGCAAAAAATTTGTTAACACTTTTTGTTTTAAAGATAATGTAAAGAGAACCAGTCACGAATAGGCTTAGAAAATAATCTAAATATTCAGTGTTAAATTATTAAAAATGTGCAGACTTGTTTAGCAAATATTCATAAAAGACTTTAGATTTATACACTTCAGCTAAGAAACCAGGGGCTAAAGATTAACTATGGCCCTTGCTATGGTAGTGTGTGCATTATCGCAATGCATTGCCATACTGAATGGCACTCAAATTTATCTTGCCGACCAACACGTGTTGCGGCCACCACAACGCATATCAAAGCTCTCTTGTGTATTGTAGTGCGTTGTGCTTTTATTCATCAATCATTGGAATGGGCTGCCTGAATGCAACACTAATGCAACTAATGCCTGAATGCAACACTATAACGCATGTATGCTAACATGCAAGTGCAAATAGCTAAGCCTAGCCTATAGTTTAAACGGGACCTAAACTAAAATGTTTACCTTACATAAAATCGTAGTCAACCCTTTAATATCAGGTAAAAATTACCTTCTTTTTTATTAGGGAGGGGTTTAAAACTCTTTTGTGATCAAGACAGAATAGGAGGGGAGAGCTTCTTGGGATACATACATCATGCATCCCAGGGGCTTCTGGCTGCTCCTACTGCGCATGCCTTTCTTTAATAGAAAAAATTGCGATCTCACACATGTCCCCTTCTACGTCATTCGATCTCGCGCCTGCAAAGTGCAAGATCAGGTGAAATACGAAGAAGAAGGGAGATGGCGGTGCCCAGAGGAGGATACAGGGACAACACGGGACCCAATCTAGGAAACTTTCTGATGGATCAACAGATCTGTGAAGGTAAAGGTGAGTTTTTTTTTTTTTTTTACTTCAGTTTATTTACGCTTTAACAGATGCGGTTTCGCAGCTCCTGAGTCTGTAATCTCTGCCAAACATAAAGGCTTGATAATTAAGAGGAATTTATAAAACCTGAGGACTTTTTTTAGACAGCGTGCACACCCAGAAGTTTGGAGATTCATCCAACCTTCATTCTGTTTACACATTGGCCCTGATTTTTTGGAATTCTTCTAGACTGGGGGATCCAGCAAACCCACACTAGATTTCCTAAAAAGCATTTGCTCTTAACTGGCAAATGCTTTAAATCCTGGACCAAATCCTTTCTAGGTTTGCTGGATCACCCTGTTTTACCCATGACAGTCTATCTTCTTCTTCTAACCAATAAGTCTTTATCCCTTAAGTAAGTCAGCCCCACGTTGTGAGATCATGTAGCTAACAGGAAAAGTTGCAAGTCACTTTTGTGACACTCAAACTGTGCGAGTTAGTCAATATAACAAATTATAAGCGTAAAGTATAACCATTGATTAGTAATTCTGCACAAAATTAATAAACTAGGAATGAATATTCAGATTGCTGGTTTATTCTCTTCATTAAAAATGAATGATATTTGTCTGTATATAAAATATTCTGGCTTGAGCTGGCACAGTACGGGTGGGTCTTTCATTTTTTTTTT
>NC_092865.1:6300615-6306072 GCF_032062135.1 Pyxicephalus adspersus
CCAAGAGCTAAGACATGAGCCTGCTCTTAGACAAAGTCTTTACATTTAAACCCTTATTTGGCTGACAGGTTTACTTTCAGGAAAGGGGTCTGCTTAATAGAAGGATCCGATTACAAGACTGCAACTGCTATGTAGTTATTGCATAGGAAACCTATAAAAAAAATGGTGGCTGCCATGGTTCTGATTGCATTTCTAAAATCTTGGCTGCTTGGCTTTTATAATGGTTTCTGGGCTTAAATACTAAGCTAATAGGAAGTTGTAAAGACCAACTCCATATGAATGCCAAAAGATTTGTAATGTGGGGTCAAACAAACCCATATAGGTGAGATTGTCAGATGTTCAATAATGGCCATATGGTGTATAAAAATGGAAAAATAAATCAAAACCAGGCTCCCAATATTTTCAGAAAAGTTCAGACAAGTTAGTAAAGACAGCCGCCATATGTTTTTTTTGACAAATAACAGGCTCTGTAGCCTCTAGTGTCCACTTTGTCATGTTCTTTTACCGAGTGCATGCATTTTCTTTAGCCTCCTTTTGTGTTATTTAAATTTTATAGAAGAGCAGTGTTTAGTTCCGATGCCTTGGCATAAAACACAAATTTAGCTCTCTGGATACAACTAAATTTTCACCAAAGAGCACACTTGTTATGTCATGGAGCAACATAAATGAATTCTGCCTTATATGAGATTTTTGTGACTAAAGGCAAACTACAAAAGAAATGAAGAATTCTGTAAAGGCTGCAGGACCAGGAATATACCAGGTAATAATGTAAAAAGGGCAATCCATTTGCTGTGGATCTGTTTGGTATTAAAAAGTATTAAACCTGTGTCTAAAATGTTTCAATGGTCATCCTAACTGTAAACAAAATGCTTATAGAAGAACTATAAGCTAAAATCACTACTATATAAAGAATAGGAAAGGCTGCTTACCTGTGTGCATAATAAGTGTTTGGATGACCATAGTTAATGCTCCAAATCCTACTTCATAGCCATCAAGGCTTACCTGAAACCAATTACTTTCAAGAATGTTCAAAACTAACTAACTATTAACTGATGCAAAGTGATAGGGGCCAAAAGTAGGCCCAAGTCACTAATCATTAACAGGAGCAGCTGTAGGTGCATGTTAAAACTATTTAAAACAGTGGACGCCAACTTTGGACCCACAGACTACTAAATTTACCGGCTCCAGACCGCACATGCGTGGGGAACCGGGTGTCACTCAAAGGAGAAGAAACTTCCCTCATAGTGACGTCATGATGCCAGAACTCGCCCACTCTCCCATCGCAGATCTGAGCCTCTGATAGGAGAGTGGGCGGGTTGTGTCAAGAAACTGCGATCCGTACGGGCGACATAGTCCACGGCTTTGGCCGATGCACCGGATGGCGACCGCTAAAACGTTGAAATAATAGTAAAAAATATAAAGGATTTGAGCTGTAAAAAAACGTGGTTTTACGAATTATAAAATCTAAAAATTATTATAATTTTAATGAATTATAAGAATAAAGCATACAAAAATGACATGGTTAAAACACTGGGATCATGGCATAACATTTATTTATACCTACATAGCAAATGTGATCCTTTACGCGTTTCGCACAGCCAAGCCACATCACACTGTCTCAGAAATAGCTGGCATTTAGAGGGATACTTTCTCAATACTTCCATCTCCCTGTTTGCACCAAGCAGTCACTAGCAAAAAAAAAACATGAACTATCCTTTAATTTGAACAGGTATCCAGGCCGGACAGCCTCCTCTGGTACAGCAGCCCAAGGAGAGGAGGAGGCTGTCTAGCTTGGATGTCTGTTCAAATTAAAGGATGATTCATGACCGAGACAGTGTGATGTGGTTTGGCTTCCGATGCTTTACACCACTAACGGCTAGAGTTCCTATTCCCTGGCTCCCCTCCGATGTTGAGGTACTGGGGTTTCCACACGATTGTGACCAAGAATGGATAACAATTAATGCATGATACACAACTTTTGAAGTTTCTCTTTCTAAAGCAGTATGTGCGAAATGCGTAGAGGAACAGAATGACTCATGTTTTGCAAATGTCATGTTGGTATGTTTTATTCCTATTATTCATTTAACTAATTATCAATTTTAGATAATACATTTTTTTGTGGTAGTGTTGTTATATATAGGTATAAGTAGGAATATGAGGATTCAATTTGTATCCTAGAGTTTTAGGCAAACGCCAAATTCCAGAGCAGGCAGAAAGAAAATGTCTGCACATTTTATTTCATACTTTTTTTTATTACTTCTGAAGGCCTGAATGCACTGCTCATGGTGCCCTCACTAAATTGATTCAATGATACTTTATTATTGTCTGTTTTTGCTTGCCTGGTTTTATTAGTCCATTGGAGATAGGGCATGGTGAGCCAACAACATGTTGATGGACATTTGCCTTTAAAACAGCGCATCCAAAAACAAGCAGACGCAGGTAAACAGGTAGGTATCTATAGCCAAGGTCTTTTATTTTTTGATGTCTGTGCCCCACTGGAAATCATCCTGAACTTCCTGTCTCAGTGACACAAGGTAAATTGAGATCTCTCTAAATTGAGGGAAAAACTAGGAAGAGTTGTTATTAGACAGGTTGTTCCTAGTGGAATATTTCTCCTAACCTCCTGGTCCTGACAGCTGTAAAATTTAAAATTTATGTCCCAAAGACAATGCTCATATTGAGAAATACAGAGAATTATCCTATTTTAGTTGAGATTTTTTTTTTTTAAACTTGAATATACATTTTTAAAGCTGAACACCCCACACTGTAAGGGTTAAATGCTAATTTTCATCTAGGGAACTCAAAAATGTAGGTTTACTTAACTTATCCTTTGTGCCTCCTTATGTACGCACTGGGTTGCAAGCAGTCCATGGGTATCCTCACTTAAAACTCAGGACTATTAGTCCCGCATTGTACTTAATGTCAAGCCTGTGACTGATGGACAAAAAACTGTACCGAAAATGCTTTGGTCAACCAGGAGCAAGGGGTAAGCTTTGTTTTGTTGGTTTGCAATTTAATCCCTGCAGCGCAGGGGATGTTTCACTAAAAAGTAGTTTTTCATTTTTCCTGGTGTTAGGTTTTAAGTGCTTTTTAGGCCTGGGAAATAAATTCTTTAAAACTTGGTTTAATAAAACCCAGACAACATGCATCAGCAACAGCACATCCTTCATGCAGAGGAATTGAGAAAAATAAAGACAAAAGCCTTGCAAACTCCATTTGTTTTTATCTGTACAGGGATTCTCCATCTAAATATATTCCACACTTGCTTCATATTCTTATTGATCAGTTACTAGAATCGCCTTACTTACCAATTGAAAAATGTAAGAGGCTGCAGGCAAACTGACGATACTAAAAATGCTGAAGTCTTGTTAGTTCAGAAGCAAAAAGACTGGATTTTGTTTTAGGAAGGTGCCTGCAGCTTATACTTATCAGTAGCAGTTTCCTTTTGTTAACGTGACAAGTTTTATCTCCCATCCTATTGTGTGTGAAATTCCCCCACCGACTAGATTGTAAGCTCTACGGGGCAGGGTCCTCTCCTCCTATATCACTGTCTGTATTAGTCTGTCATTTGCAATCCCTATTCAATGTACAGCGCTGCGTAATATGTTGGCGCTATATAAATCCTGTTTATTATTAATAAAAAGTTTTACCATTGAACCATTGTTACTGGAGATACTATTGATTCCTCCTACAGAGAATATTCCCACCCAGTGTTTTTGCTTTATAGTCAATGTTTGTCTTTTCTGCACCACTAGCAATTCCTCTAAATCGACCCCTTTGCCCTGGGGCTGGAGAAAGATATTGATGGAAAGAGACAGTTTGGTTGGGATGATGTGAAAGTCACTGGTCTGTATTAGTGTGATGTGTATGGTTTTCATGCACTATTTGGAATTTCCTGAACTGTTACCGTGACCACAGGAATCCCTGAATGGAGTGTTTAGGTTAATGGATTCAGGTCACAGCAAAACACAAGGTCCACCGCTAGCGTGTGTGGGCCCAGCTGGACTCAAACTATTAGTGCTCTTTACTGACTGCAGTGGTACCTACCTCCCAGCCAGTACTCTGTATAACAAAAAGATAAAAAAAAAAAAAAAAAACACAGTGTCACCGAAAGAAAGATCTCAGAATATGTACATACACTCACACAATACTGACATAGATAACCACTGGCTCTGAAGCTGGGTAAGAACCACAGAGCTTTATCCCAACTTTAGGGTCATTGGTTGCCTATAATGGATTTACCTGGGATTTTCAGTTTAGAGCCCAGTATAAAAATTAAAATAAAAGAGAAACAAACACACTGTAGGTAAAAAGTAATATTATCAAATAAAAACCCCAGACATGTTCTAGTTTTGCATGAAATAGGGAAGGGTTAAAACATCTGTCAGGTTTTGAGAGAACAAAAGTAGAAATTAAAGCACCTTGTCTAAGTACAAAATATATCTGTGAAAATTTATTGCGATAATAATCAGGTGGAATCACTATGAACAGCCAACACGTTTTGGGTGTGTTCCCTCTTCATCAGGGCTCGAGAATAAGCAACCATTACGGGTCTGAAGGCTCCCTGTCAAAACACGGAATGCCAAAAATGTATTCCTTCCAATTCTGAACTCCTGATGAAGGGGGAGCCCTTGCACCCCACATAATGTTTTGGCTAATTATACATATTCGGCTCACTTTTTATCAGAATAAATTTAACTTTTGTTTAACTTCATACCTCAGAACTTTAGGTAATTCTTTAGTTACAGTCCAAGGTACCCTTTGAGGATCTTTTTTTGGGTGAGAGCCAGAAAAGTATCAAAACAATTATATCAGCACCAATTCCACATAATTTGGTGGAACAGATACAGCTCTCAGGATCGTGTGCCTATTATCCACTCTTTCCTGGATTTTACTTGTCCTGCTCATCAGGAGTAGAAGGGATAGTTTCCAATGGAGACACCTGCTTCAGTGAGACTAAAAGGGAAATTTACCCTTATACTGGGAAAATACTTATTTATATCCTTTATTGCCTCCAACTCCAGGGAATAAATGGAAATGCCTTCTACAGCAATAAAAACCAGACAGAGGTTTTAACAGTTCCAGTTTACCAAATGTATAAAATCTGCATCCTCTGTATAAAGATTTACCATTTTCTGGGGTGCCTGTTGCTCAATTTCGGAATTCTCAAATTACACGCCACAGTCATTTCCGGTGGCAAAGACTACATATATTGAAGTCTGAGTGTTTTTTGTTACATTTTTACCAGGTTTCCCCAAAAACTAATGGCCATATGTATTTAACATGATCAAGACATTATCAGGGATGAGGGAAGAGGTTGCTCTTTTAACAAATGGATCTACTGGCTACATGGAGTAAATGACATTAACACTAACAGTGCACAGCAGTGAATGGTGTGCCCAACCTTCCTCATGTCCAGATTGGAAAAGGATTGGTGGGCATTGATAGGCTGGGGCA